>NW_008623478.1:0-10283 GCF_000691845.1 Merops nubicus | reverse complement strand
CCTCTTTCCCAAACTGCTCTTCCACATGGAGACACTTTTGCAGCTACAGCCACATTTTAAGCAAATTGCAAACGGCATCTGCTGAGCTTCAGAAGAATATACAAGAAATGATGTGGCAGGATAACACTCGTTTTATGCCAGTTCACTGGCACAGAATGTTTTATTGGCTAGAAAAATCAAGAAAGCATGCAAAAATCCTATTCCAGATTGAGTAAGGCAAAGCAAACATCAACACCTGAAAGGATTAGAACACCAGATAAAATTACCTTAGAAACAAAGACCACTTTCAAGCAGATGACAGTATAATCCATTTATGAAAGTGCTTCAACACAAAGCACTTTCCTCTTCCGAAACATTCCTCCTTCTCCCCCCCAACACGTCACATGAATGACTCTTGTGCTGTAAAATCCTTCAGGGCAGAAATCCTCCATCCGTACATAAAGGTGAGTAATTCAAAAGAAGAGATGTTAATTTATTTGTCCTGATTTCCTGCAAATCTGAGAGCATTTTAAAAATATCAAGGTCTGAAATACCACTCTCTTGATCTCAGGGCTGCAATTGTGAAACAAATTCCAGTAGTGACAATGATATTCTACCTCTGCATTCACATTTAGTAATGATTTTACTAAAATTTATTTCCAAGCTTTCTAAAAATAATTTAACCTTTTACCAGTCCACAGTAAAACACACTGCTTAAATAACGCAGTTGTTGCATATTTCATGGTCAGGAAGATTTAAACCCATATATAATTTTTTTTTTTTTTTCTCATCAACTCGAGTTTCAGAAGATCCATAACAAGTATTTTTTCCAAATGTGTATTGGGAAATCTATGATTCACCAGGAGACCACTGATTTTAAGGTGCATTAAAGTGAACAAGTTATTCTTCTAATGTAAAGTTGTATGTACGTTTTGCCTTCTTATTTTTTTTATATGCTAAGGACAAACATAAATTATGTATGATTCATGCAATAACTCTTATATTCATTATCACTGGAAATCTGATCTTACAGATGTTGCCAATTCTATCCATTTCAGGGTGATCTGCCTCATTAATGTACTCTCTGTGTTCATCTGTATGCATGATATATGAGTTTTGGCAAATTGAAAATTTGATATGATAAATTGTAAAATAGAAAACCTTTATAAGCATGGAAATAGTGCCTTCTGAAGATCCTGTGGACCTTGCTAATGTTACCATGTTTACCTCATACATGTTTTCTATAACAACTTTATAGCTAATTCGGTAGAAAGAAATTAGATCATTGTTATTTTATGCATTACTTGATATTGTTGAAAAATAGAATCTAACCTCTCAAACATTGATAGAAAAAAGACCAAGCATTTTTAAAGTTTTTGATTTCATTGATCTGTCTGCTTAGTTATATTTTGAACCAAAACACCAAAAAGCCTGTTGTTTGCCAGCCCAATGACCATAAAGCCAGTAAAGATTCTTTTCACCCCTTGTAATGATTTTTCACTTTTCAAGCTTGAAGTACACCCAGATTTTTTTTAAAGGGTCTCTGATAGCCTGTTCAAGCAACTTAATGACATGGGAATTTAGAAGTTATCAACATCCGTCAGTTCTGGACAAAATAATGTTCAGTAAGAGGCGAGGAGTTAGGATTGAATGCTGAACAAAGCAGATTTACAAAGCCACTCACTGCCACAAAATACATTGTTTCACAAACAAAATACCAAGATTACCATCAGAACCCGCTTGGATGCATTCCTGTATGATCTATTGTAGGTGATCTTGCTCTGGCAGGGGGGCTGGACTAAATGATCTTTGAGGTCCTTTCCAACCCCTAACAGTCTGTGATTCTGTGAACTATAGTTTATGGTGGTGTGGACAAGACTCGTACATCCATTTTTATTTTTGACATCTTATATTTGTTCACTTCTTGCCCTTTCTAGGCTTTTAGATCACATTTCAAATTACAAGTTAAACAGGTTGCATATAAAACTGCCAGTACAGTCAGTCCAGTAATCTCTACAAAATACTTCAAGCTGATAGCAAGGACTCATCTTTTAATCCTAAAGTTTAAACAGTTTAAATATTAAATAATAATTATTATTGTTATATGCATTAAATAAAGTCTTAATATTTTAAATAAAACAATGCCAGATGAAATACAAATTGTCTTTCCCTCTCTATATTAAAGTTGTATATAGAATCATAGAATGTAGGGGGTTGGAAGGGAACTCCAAAGGTTGTCTAGTCCAACCTGCCTGCTATAAGCAGGGACATCTCCAACCAGATCAAGCTGCTCAAGAGCTTCATCAGGCCTGACCTTGAATGTCTCAGGGATGGGGCTTCCACCACCACTCTGGAAACCTATTCCAGTGGTCTATCACCCACATATTAAAGAACTTTTCCCTAATGTTTAACCTAAATCTATCCTTTTGTAGCTTAAAGCCATTACCCCTTGTCCTGTCCATACAAACCCTTGTGAATAGACACAAGTGAATAGACCTTCCCCTGCTTTCTTACAGTTCCCCTTGAGGTACTGCAAGGTCGCTATAAGGTCTCCCTGGAGCTTCCTTTTCTCCAGGCTGAACAGCCCCAACTCCCTCAGCCTGTCCTCACAGGAGAGGTGCTCCAGCCCTCTAATAACTTTTGTGGCTCTCCTCTGGACACACTCCAACAGGTCCACATCCTTCTTGTGCTGGGAGCTCCAGAGCTGGACACAGGAGTTGAGGTGAGGTCTCACCAGGGCAGAGTAGAGCAGCAGGATCACCTCTCTCCATCTGCTGGCCACACTTCTTTTGATGCAGCCCAGGATTCACTTGGCCTTCTGGGCTGCCATTGTGCATTGGTGGCTCATGTCCAGCTTGTCATTTACTAGTACCCCTGAGTCTTTTTCCAAAAGTCTGCTCTCTAGCATGTCCTGTCCCAGCCTGTATTGGCAATGCTGGTTACCCTGGCCCAGGTGTATGACCCTACACTTGGCCTCATGAGGCCTCATGAGGTTCATCTGAGCCCACCTCTCCAGGCTGCCCAGGTCCCTCTTGGTCGCCATCCATCTCCCCCTTGCCCATTGTAGAAAATTTTGTAGAAAATTGTAGAAAGCCACCAGATCGGTCAGGCAGGACTTGCCCCTGGTAAAGCCCCGCTGACTCTCTTGAATCACCTTCCTGTCCTCCACATGCCTTAGCATTTCTTCTAGGAGGATCTGCTCCATGATCTTCCCAGGTACAGAGGTAAAGCTGTCAGGGAGGTCTTTGTAAAAATAGGAGTGATGTTTCCTTTCTTCCAGTAACTAGGGACCTCACCTGACTGCCAGGACTTTTCAAATATTATGGAGAGTGGCTTGGCAACTGCACCAGCCAGTTCCTTGAGTACTCTGGGGTGCATCCCATCAGGCCCCATGGACTTGTGTATGTTAGAGTTCCTCAGGTATTCATGAACCTTGTCCTCACTGACTGTGGGAAGGACTTTGTCTCATTGGTCCCTGTCTCGCAGGCACTTGAGAGCTGTGAGAACAGAAGTTGCCATTGAAAACTGAGACAAAAAAGCTGTTCAGGACCTCAGCCTTCTCCTCATCAGTTGCTACTATCTCCCCACTGCGGTTCCTCGGGGAGGGTATGACTGCCTTGACCTTCCTCTTCTGGTTTATGCACCTTTTCCTTTGCATCACTCACCAAGTTCAGCTCCAGCTGCGCCTTGGCCTTCCTCACCTCGTCCCTACACAACTGGGCTGTGTCCCTGTACTCTCCCTGGGATATCTGTCCCTGCTTCCACTCTGTGTGCACTGTCATCTTCTCGTTTGACCAGCAGGTCTTGACTAAGCCATGCTGGTCTCTTTTGTTCCCTACCCGATTCCCTACAGCTGGGACTTGAGAGTTCTTGTGCTCGATGAAAAGCACCTTTAAAGATCTGCCAGCTCTGGTCCGCTCTCTTGTCCCTAAGGATGGTTTCCCAGGGAGTCTTATTGATTAACTCCTTGATGTGCTGCTTTCCTAAAACTTAGGGTCCTGAGTTTGCTTTTCATCTCCCTCATACCCTGCCCTGTTAGGACAGTGAGCTGCACCGAAGCATGATCACTTCAGCCCAGGCTGCCTCCTATCTTGATGTCCCTGATGAGTTCACTAGCATTTGTGACCATCAGGTCTAGTATTGCATCCCCTCAGGTAGAGGTGGCTATCTCCTGCCTTAGGAAGTTGTCAAGGCACTTCAGGAGTCTCTCCTGGATTGCCTACAGCTTGCTGTGCAACTTTTCCAACATATATTGGGGTAGCTGAAATCACCCAGCAGGATTAGACCCTTGTGAGTGAGATGTCTCCTGGAGCTGGAGTAAGAAGGCCTCATTGATAAGCTCCCCTTGATCAGCCGGCCTGTAGTAGACACCAACCACAAGGTTCTGTTTGTTATCTCAAGCCCTGATTCTTACCCATAAGCTCTCAACCTTCTCGTGGCACTTCTTAAGGGTCAGCTCTTCACATTCTATCAATTTCTTAACATAAAGGGCAACACCACCTCCTTTCCTTCCACTCCTGTCCCTCCTGAACAGTTCGTAGCCATCAATAGCCATGCTCCACTCGTAGGATTCGTCCCACCAAGTTTCAAGAATGGACACTATGTCATAGCCTTCTTGCAGTACAGTAACTTCCAGTTCTTCCTGTTTGTTGCCCAGGCTGCATGCATTGGTGTAGAGGCACCTCAGCTGGGCTGCTGGGTGTGTTCCCATCTTAGAGGGACATCCCTTTAATCCCTGAGAGTGTTCCTTGGCTGCTGTCCTGTTGTTCTCCCATTCCTCTAACCCTGGCATGTTGTCCTGTTGCCTACCACTGATGATCCTAACACCACCACCCTCTTCCCCCTGCACATGTAGTTTAAAGCCCTGTGAATCAGCCTAAAATATGCCAGGCCAGTCCCAGTTTCTTGCCTGAAAAACACCAGGCCAGCCCCAGTCTGCAGAGGCAGCAGAGTTCAGCCAAAATGAGGCAGGAGCCTTGAATTCGCAGCATCCTGATGCTGACAAACAAACAAAGCCCCCTGCAATAAGTAGTAAATGAGAGAAGGGTGTGGCCCAGGTTCAAATGAATAAGGTGCGGTGTAGCTTATAAGGCAGTTCTGAGGCATGAGAAGCTAACTGTAAAGGGCTCTGTCTCAAAATCAGGAAAGCAAGGCTGGAAAGCACCATTTGGACCAAAGGTACCAATCCACTGACACTTCTGAGTAGCCAAAAAGGGATATTTTGGACTATCAATCCTGTTCAGAGGCCACCAAGTCTGCAAACACATCCCAGCCCTCTCTACACGATCAAGGTCCATGAGTCAAAAAGCAAATTTAAATCTCACTTTGAAAGCCACAGCAGCTGCTCTGCCTCATGATGTGCTACATTTGTCCTACATGCCACCCAGAAACCAAGGTATAATCATATCATTTTGGATACAAAGTTTAGGAAGGCCATCTTCCCCAGATAAAGTTTCCTCTAGTGGGAAGATGCATCCAAGAGGGGCACTGGGATGGGCAGTTGTAGCTCTTGGAAGGAGATGATGTATTTTAGGCCCGGAGCAGCACAGATCTGATCCATTCCTAGGACTGCCAAACCTGCAATAGGTTCTTGCTGTTTCTTGTCTGGCCAGGACTGGGAGAGGCTGGGACCTGAGCAGCAGCTCTGCACAGAGCAATTGGGGTTTGGGATGGATTGAGGGCTGTTGTGATTTAAGATGTCGGGTAGTTTCACACATACAGCTGTTGCTGAAACACTCTTTCATTTTCCCAGTAGCCAAACAGGAATCAAGCCTAGGGCCCTATTGCCATCCACTCTTCTGCTAAGGAAGTGCAATGGCAACAGCATCTCCATAGCACTCATCCTTTTTGCCCTCCACCTTACTTCATCCATCCCAGGTGAAACTCAGGGCTGCTTGGATGAAATACATGGCCTGCTCCTCTGGAGATGCATCCAAGGATGATGCTGCAAACCACTCACATCCTTGGTAGATGAGAGGTGAAACAGGTCCCTGAACAGATGATGCAGCTTTGGCGCTGGGAAACCATCACAACACATCCATGTAGTGGCTTGGCCAGGTAGGGCAAACAGCACGGGAAGAGGTTTCCTCTCTGCAGGCACTGTCATGGGAAGCCCTGTGAGGAGCTGGATACGGGATTGCTCTGGCTCCATCCCCCCACAGTGGTTTTACAGCCAGGGATATTAGGATCTGGTTTAGGATTAGAAGGCTACAAGGATACTCTTCACAGAAGCATCCTTTTTTATGGGTTTTCAGAACAAACCTACAATCCCTCCCCATTTATATCCTGAAAAATGTAAAAATGCTGTGTGTGAAGGAACTGGAAAGCATGAAGTCCTGCTCAGCAGAGAATGAACTGTCATTCATCGACTTGGACTTGGATGCCAGCTGCAGTGACTCTAATGCCCTGCAAGTCTTCCATCAGAAAGTAAAATGCCAGTACTCTTTCTAAATGTACATTCTTACTTTTTTCCCTGTGTGAGCATTCTTCTCTGTAGTCCCCTAGTGAACCTGAAAGAGGATTTTCAATTATCCACCCTCACAAAGTCCTCCCTTCCCACCAGAATATGATCCACTTGACAAGGAGCTGAGGTCAACATAATCTTGAGGAAGTTATCACGGTAAAGCCAGATGCATTTGTCTGCAGCAGGAGGGACAGTGCAGCAGGAGCCCAGCACCCTGCAGAAGCAGGGGTTTGATTTGAGGAACTTCACAGATGTTAATCAGGTGAGATCTCTTAAAGGGCTGGGGCCAGTTTAAACTCACCAACCCATAGAGCTACTAAGGGAAAACAAGGTTGAAGTAATTACATAACAGTGGAAAGGAGAGACTGTTTACAGTAGTTCACCCTTCCAGTTTAATAAGTCAAAATAAGCTTGCCAGGAGATGTTTTGTCATTTTGCACTGTCTTATATGGACTTTTCTCTGCCTGCCTCCTCCCCCGAGCTCCACTGGTTACATCCTTTTCTTATTACATAAAAGTCATAAAATTGTAACGATACCTTTGTTTCACCTAATGACCACTCTTAGATCTCATAGTCCATACCTCCTTTAGCGAAGTCCTCAGGAGCTCTTCCCTGCACCCTTATCTGAGTTTGGTAACAAAACATATCTTAAGCCCACCTCCTTCTACCATGTATGAACTATAGCTGGGCAAGCTTTTCATAGCAAATGTTTTATTTAAACTTTTTTTTTTTTTTTTTTGGATTAAGCCTTTTGTCCTCTGTGTGAATTATTGTGGACAAATTTTTACTTTAATTTGTCTGGTTGTTATTCACAACTGTTCAAATAACTGTGTCAGTGAACATATTTCAGCTGCTTAGATTGTTCTCAAGTGATTCACTTCAGATCTTTCTTTTGCTATTTCTTATATGCTGTTTACTATTGAAGGGCTGCATTTGGTTTTGCACAACCCGCCTGGCGACGATATTACCTGATCCTTACGTCACTGGAGGATCTATGCAGAGCAGTGAAATCAAAGACATTCCATAATGCTCTCCTCTCCTACCGCTCTCTGTTCACAGCATATGTTTCTAACGATTTTGTATAAATAAATAATATGTATCTACGATGAGGCCTATTTTCCATGAAAAGCCTTTCAGTAAAAGTAATTAGGTATCCTCATGTCAATGGAAATCATTAAGAAGTCTGAGAATGTCATTTAATTGGACTGACAGCTTCAGTCAAACATCTAAGATTCCACCTACAAGGAATGAGGCAATAGCATGCCACACTTCATTAGTTCTGTACCTCATTGAGCGCCTTTTGTTGAAACAAGCACTTCTAAATACTTTTGTACAATATTAACCTGGCTTTAATGTGAACTCAGTTGCACATGTATCTTCAGATCATGTGATAAAACTGCAAAAATACACAGTATGTTCTTGCAAGCGTATGTTCAGAGACAGGATACATCTCACTAAATCTGTCTCACGTTACTTTTATAATATGTATAATAATATATAGTGCGTATAATTGTACATATCTTCTTTGCATTTAATGAGATTCCCAGAAACAAAAACTTTTATCCAAACGTAGATTTGACATGCAGCAAAACTAGACTATACCAGTTTGGGATTTAGTTCTGGTCCATATAATTTGTATCATGTGCCACGTGGCTCTGAAAATGCAGTTTAGGCAATGGTTTTCTCCACACATGCACAAACAAACACAATAGCCATCCATCAACAAGAAAACAGGCTGAAAGACTACAATGGCCCAAATACCACCCTGTACTCAACACTGGAGCTGCAGGCACCTTTTTGTTAGGAGACTTTCCCCTCTCAGTTCTCACATTTGAACAAAGTATTTGGCAAAGTTTGAGGATTTAAAGCTTTTGTTGGGAACACCAGTGAACTTCTTCATGAAGAAGTAATATGGGGGTTGAATTTGTCATAGGTCTTCTATTTCCTAAAAAAGTTATATTTGCTATGTATGTATAAATCAACACTTGTGAAAAAAAGGTCAGGTATGTCCAGGGAGTGTCAAAGTTGCTGCACTTGTACTCTGCCCTTCAGCATGGTGTACTCTGACAATTTCCAAAGTACGTAAGCTTAGTAAGAATTAGTTTCATTGCTCTGACACAAGCATCTGGTATTCTCAAACAGCTTAAAAAAAAAAACAAAAAACAAACCAAAAACCTTCACATTTTACTCTGAGAAAATTTACAGGTAGAAAAGTAGATAGAGCTGCGGAAATCTGATATATATTAGTTCTATACTTGGAGATTGCATAGGCAGTACTGTTCTAGGCAGACCTTCCCTCCTTTGAAAATCTGCAATCTGTTCTCACATTCGTTTTTCTCATAGTCATAATATGTTATGTGCTTAATTTGCTACTATCTATTCTGGGAAGACAGCAAAAAATGCTATTTCATATCCACAGTATGATGATCAACAGCATTATTCAGGAATGAAAGGGGTTTTCTTATTGTAATTCACTGATCAAAGGAATTCATCAAATGTAAAGAGTGGTATTAACAAAATCTTGATAAGTTAACAGATGATTTGTGAAAAGAATATTTCTGGGTTTATTACTACATATTAACCTTGGACTATTAGACTGTGGTTAGAAATATCTATTATTGTGTCTACATCTATTGACATCAGGAAGAATTTTATCTGCTTATTAACATGCTTTTTTTTTTTTTTAATGTAAACCCATGCTACTGAAAGTTTTCCACTTCCTTTGTGAATTTAGAGACCTGAACAATATTGTCCATTATATCTTTCATAGGGAATTGTGAGCATAGCCTTTGTTTAATAAAGAGGTGAATTTTCTCCAGTACAAGTGGAAATCATTACAAATGAAAAATGTTTATAATAGCTACTAAGTAGCTTAATATTACTTAGGCCAAAACCAGTTCACAGTGACTTAGCCAGTATTTCAAAAGCCTGTATTCAAAGATTAAATTTGACTAATGTTAAGCTACTAAGAAAAATAACCAGCTCTCCTATGTTTCCCTATTTGAAAGAACTAAAAGTATTACAAAGAAAGCAAAAATTGTGAAAAGTAAATTTAATTACATTTAAGAGGAAGATTTTCTTTCCAAGAACTTCAAGGAACAAGCCATGCCTCCTTAGAAAGCTCATACAGAACGCAAGGAATTTCCTTTAAACTCTATAACCTCGATCAACTGCAAACATTTACGTTACACTGGACTTTATTCTGTATGTTTTTCTCCACAAACCCTTCTCTCTTTGAAAGTCCCTCCAAATTCTAAAGAAAGGTAGTTCACTAAATACCTAGAAAAAGAAAGTCAGATATCAATTTATAATAGATTTTTCACCTTACAGGAATTCAAGATGACAATCAGATGATCTCATTCTGGATTTTATACTACCCGAACTGTTCCTCACTTGTGAGTCTGTGCTTCACTGAAGAACTTTTTCAGATGTTCAGAAGTGTTATATGGTATGTGGTTGCCTCAACAAAGGCATCTATTATTATTTGTAATGCCTTACTGTAACCAGCCCTTTTTTATGGGTCTAGCAGGTGGACAGATTTTTCATTGAGTCTGTGCAATTCTGTAGTGGTGACATAAACCAGGTGAGCTATCCAACTACACTAAATGCTTACCAGCATCCCACTCAAAAAACTTTCTATTTTTTCTAGGAGTGTTTTCAACTGTACTAGTGACCAGGCCCCAGGCTTTTTTTGTTCTTATGAAGTAAATTAACCTGTACAGACAGTAAACTAAAAAATAAGTTCTATTTTTACATAAGTGTGTACAGTCTGGGCATGGAGGTTGGAGAATTATAGCTTGGTATTCCACTGCCAATTGATCCTGCTTGTAGAATTTATAGG
>NW_008623477.1:29660-45716 GCF_000691845.1 Merops nubicus | reverse complement strand
AACCTATACATAATGCTGCTTAAATATGTGTATTAAGAAAAAGGAATTGTGAGGAGCTTTGATTCTAGGATAGCAATTATCAATATATCTATTTAAGTATATGGTGTTTACTTTAGGTCACATGGTCTTGAAAATTCATAACAGGTGATTTTTTAATGATTTTTTTCCCTTCAACCCTTTTGCTTGTCTGACACCTTAAAGTACTGCTCTACAGGAAGTAAACAGACTGATAATAAGCCTTTTTTCCTCCTCCTTTTGGAAGTGGGAAGTAAAAATATTCAGACAAGGGAGGCTGGTATTGAAACCTGTGCGATTAAACAGGTTGGAGGTCTAGTAAAGAATGTCAGTCTGCTAAACCTGTTGGATGAGAATAAAGGAGAACCCAAGAAATGAATTAGTTACAGATACTCTTGTGATGATTTCTAGCCTGCATAGTTCCAGCTGGACACAACATCTACATACTGTCCATATCTCCTCTGGAACCTTTCTTGTCATCAAGCAGCAACAGTACCAGTAGAGCATTGTATCCATTTCCACACAGGACCTACAGACAGTAAATGGCAGCATGCCACATTTGAAATTAATAACGGTGCATGTGCTTTATTTAATGTAGAGGTGAGCAGGATTGTCTAGAGCTTACTGCAATGTGTGCTTTATAGTACTTTGATTAATTTTGCAAATAAGGTGCTGTCTGGATGTCAGACTTTGTAGCAGTTGCAGGTAAAAGTTCTGTTGTTTTTCTGAAATAATTGAGTTAGTGCTCAACCTGGTCATATAAATCAGTGTGATTTTTTTAATCATGGTACAGTACTATTTTATTTATCTTTTTCCTTCTTATATTCATTACAGTCTTCCTGCTGGCTTGCAATTATGTCCATCCTCCGTAAAAGTAAATGGCAGTCCCACTGATGTAGGTCCTCTTCAGTCACTTATGGGTCTTCTAATTAAAGCAGGAGAGAGTAATATCAGATGGGGAAAGTTATGTAAGCTTTCTGTCTATTGGTATTGGCTTCAGAGAAGCCTGTGCTGCATTTTTTGCTTTCTAGTCACTGGAATTATTCCTAATTAGTTTAGTTCCATGGAGTTCAAGACAAATCTCGGCTGTCATCAGTAATTACTGATAACAACTCTTTAAATGTTGACAAGAGCGTTCATAATCAGGGAACAGTAAACCCAGTAGAATGGAGAATGAGCAGAAACGTGAAAGTTAAACTTGAACAACTTCAGACATAGAAACTTAAAAGGTGTCTCCTGCACAGCTTATTCCCACTTCCTTGCAATCACCACACTCCTAAGAGTTATTTGTATTCTAGTGTGTTGGGCTGCACTACTTGTAAAAAACAACTGTCCTTCATCACTCAAGAGTCATCTTGATAAATTAAAATGCTTTGTGAGATGGTAGAATTCAGTGGTGTAACAAAGTACTCTAAGCTGGATAAATAAGCATTTTTAAATAGTCTAATGTACTTTTTTAAAAATTCAGATAAGTCTCTTGAATATAATGCAATACACCCTGACAGAGATCAATATCATTGAAATTATGTCTTCTGCTATCCTCCGCAAGCCTTAGGGACAGAGCAGCATTTGAAAGGTGAGGGCTTTGTCTTTATATACCATTTCCTCTTTCTAACGTGAATGAAGATCTCTGAAAAGAAAGGGTAAGTCTCATTGCAGTGTTTCCTTTCTGGTCGCAGCCTTTGAAAGTGTAAACAGAGGAAGGAAATACCGATCTCTTCCAATTCCTGCAATATTTTTTTTCTTCTACTTCAGCTGATGCAGATGTCTTTCTACTGATGTGAGAATGAATTCTCCATGATGATTCATCTGCAGTGAGAAATTCCATCCTTTAGGCCACCAGCTGTACCTCCCACAGACTGACCTAGGCAGCATTGGACATGGGCAGATCTGAAATTAATTAGGAAAAATATAGTAACCTGTGAATGTGGTAACATATATGACTTCTATCTAGATAACTCTTACGATAAAATTCAAATGTTTCCTCTAAAACTCGGTGCATTGAACTAGCATGACAGGATTTTATATCAGGGGATAGGCTGAGCTCTGTAACAGTGAATGTCCTTGTCTCTCACTGAGTACTATCAGAGTTCCCATAATCTCCTAAATTAAATCATATTTTAAGCTCACTGTGTCTTAAAGACAGAATGAAGCAAGGTACAGCAATATGTAAAGCTGTCCAAATCATGTGGTGTAAGCTTTATGCATCTTGCTCAGAGCCATATTCAAACATTTTCAAATGTTTCAAACAGCAGAAGTTTTCAAGAAAAGGAAGAAAATAATTCAAATACTCCTGAATGACAGTTTTGCCATAAACCAAAGTAAGGTTAAGGAATCTGCAAAGGACATCCAGTTTTTAGGAAAAATAATGGCAAGACAGGTGATGCCAGATCCCAGTGGATGTGATCAACAAGATATCACCCATGTCCCCATCAACCAGTACAAAGGAAACTCAGCCTTTCTTGGGCACTGTAGGTTTCTGGAAGATGCATAACCCAGACTACAGTCTGATCGTGAGACCATTCTACCAAGTGACCTGGAGGAAGAATGAGAAGAACAGTTTTAAATGGGGCCCTGTGCAGCAACAAGGCTTTGAACTAATTAAACAGGAGATTGTGCACACAGTAGCCCTTGGGACAGTCTGGTCAGGACAAGATATTAAAAACATTCTCTACACTGCAGCTGGGAAGAATGGTCCTACCTGGAGCCTCTGGTTCAGCCTCTCGCCTCTCCCCGGGGAGACCTGAGGCCGAACTCTGGTGTTTTGGAGTTGTGGATACAAAGGATCCGAGGTCAACTACACTCCAACTGAAAAAGAGATACTGGGAGCACACGAAGGAGTTTGGGCTGCCTCAGGAGCTGTCAGCACTGAAGCACAGCTCCTGCTGGCACCCCAGCTGCCATTGCTGGGATGGAGGTTCAAAGCGAGGGTCTCCTCTACACACCATTCAACTGATGCTACATGTAGTAAGTGGGTAGCACTGATAATACAAGGGGCATGAATAGGGAACCCCAGCTGCCCAGGAATCTTGGAATTGGTCACAAACTGGCCCACAACACCCCAGGTCATCAAGTAAGAGATGCAACATATAAATGGGTTTGAGACTGAGGGATAGACTTGACCATGGACAATATCACAGAGGTCATCCATGACTATAAAACGTGTGCTGCAGTCAAGCAAGACAAGTGGTTAAAGCTCCAGTGTTATGGAGGATGATGGCTGAAATATAAATACAGAGGCGCCAGGCAGGTTAACTACATCACACTCCCACACACCTCCCAAAGCAAGCACCATGTCTTCACAATGGTGGAAACAACCACTGGATGGTTGGAAACATATCCACTGCCGCTTGCCACTAATCGAACTCCCACACACCTCCCAAAGCAAGCACCATGTCTTCACAATGGTGGAAACAACCACTGGATGGTTGGAAACATATCCACTGCCGCTTGCCACTAATCGAAACACCATCCTGGGCCTTGAAAAACAAGTCTTGTGGCAACATGGCACCTGAAAAAGGAGTCAGAGGTCAGGATTAATTTCTGAAACAACCCCATGGAATTGGGGGCTAAAAAGTACGGCATCAGTGGGTGTCTCTCATCCCTTGTCATGCCCCAGTCCCTGGGAAAATTGAACCATACAATGGACTGTTATAAACTACACAGAGAGCAATGGGGATGGTGCGACCTTCAAACACTGGGACACACATTTAGCGAAGGCCACCTGGTTAGTTAACAGAAGAGGATGTGCCAATCAGGCTGGCCCTGGCACTTTAATGGTGTAATCACTAGTTTGATTGCCTCAGAGCTGTTTGATGAAGAGCAAATAAAAGCAGACCATGGAACAACATAATGATTCTAATGAATTTGCATGAGACTGAAAACGGACTGAAGAAATGTGTCTCTGAAAACCAGCTGTGTGGTTCCTGGCCTCTCAGTCCAGTTCCCCAAGATGACCTTGCACAGACAGTACTTTCCACAGGTGTGCCTGGGAGTGGAAGGCCTGACTGCAGCAAGTCTGTACTGTAACCCTGGACATTGAAATTACAGATTTAACAAAGTCACTGGTTTGGTAATACATTGCCATTTCCTTCACAATAGATCTCAACCAACTCCTCAGTGATCTGCAGGTGGTAGTTACTTGTGTCTCTCCTTCCCACCAGAGGTAGTGACTTACCATGTTTGTTACCAGCACCTCTTTAAGCTCTCAAGTGCCTATCACCATGTGTTTCAAGTGCTTTAATTATTATGGTTGTGTTAACTCAGAATAATTATTCATGTTCTACATTTAGCTCAAGTTTACTCCTGGTTTGGATGTGAAGTAGCAAAATGTGCATGGACAAGTTTCTGGCTTTTACTACAGATGTTGGTTGGCTAATGCAAGGTTTCTAGTAACCTTAGCTGTTAAATGCTGGTTGATTTCCCCTTTTTTTTTTTTTTTTTTTTTCCCCCCAGGTTTATTTGTTTCAACACAGATGGACTTGTGGAATTATCACACTATTATACACATTGATACTCTTTTTCACAGGGAGCAGTTGTCCTCCATTACACACAAGAACTGAGAATAAACTTATTGTAAGGGAAATATCACCTATAAAGTTTAGCAATTCTAACTATATTTTGCAACAGACTTTAGCCCATACCTTTTATAAAAATTGAGAGGTGTCGTGGAAAAATAAGATCTGTGCACTGTGTCATTATAGCTGTTTCACTGTTCTCTTCTGTTCTTTGCTGTGAATCGGTGTCTGGGTCCCATGCTGTGTCTTCAGACATGCTGTATATGCATTCCAGACCACTTGCTTATGCTGTGGGTAACTGTGTCTTCCTGAGATCAGCTGTTCTAGGCCCATTTCCCACCAGTTATCAGTGACCTTAACAGACATAGAAGTTGTTCTGTTTTGTTTCTTCTTCATAATGCTAGTTTGAATCTCTTAATGCTTCTTACTTGGATTGTTAGTGTTTATCTGGATTTTTTTAATGTTGTTTCAGAGCAAGCCAAATGTCGTGGCAAGTAGCAGAAGTCACCATGGCCATAAAATCTGAACCTTGAGAAATACTTAGCAATTTAAAACTTACCAGTTAGACAACTATTTCTGTAACATAATTAGTATTTAGTAAAACTCTGCTGATACAAAGATGGGTATAGATGCTACCGGTAATTAATAAATTCCATGCTATAAATATTGCTCAGTTTGTTCATCACAAACAGCTGTATCATCACTCTTTCATTGCAAGCAACAAGGCAGCTTTAAACAATCTATTATTTTGCTTTTTTGGGGTCATGAAGGAATATGCAAAAGTATATGCAGTTTGAAATTCTGATTTGATTAACAAGCCTTGTTATATAGACTGGAATTACTTAAACACTACATTGCCTTTGTGCACAGCCTGCGTCTTAAAACTGCTGATTCCTCTTTTGATGCTCAGAATGTGAAGAAATGGCATTCAAATATATATATTAAGAGTCCTGCTAATCTCAGATGGTAATCTCCAGTTTAGGCTACTAGCTACAATACATTCTGGTTCATCTGTTCAATGATCTGGGAGCTGCTCTTGGTATATGAAACAAGAGGAGGGAGTTGGTGGGCAGGAGGTGTGCTCCTCCAACAAATGAAGCTGGAGTTTTAGTTGTTTCAGACATGGATCTGTTGTCTGCGGGAAGTTTGGTGCCTCTGCTGTGGTGCTGACACAGTTTTGTGATGCATAGAAACCAACAAATACCTTACTTAAATTTTTGAGATCCATATGATGAAAAACGCCACAAAAATATTCTAGGGCGTAGATCTTTCACATAAGCATACATCTCAATGCTGCCTTCTGTGTAACCACTTGTTTACAAGTGAAGATGAAAGATGTCTTCTTTACATCTTATGCAATTTGAGGATCAATATTTTGTTGTTTTCATGGTATTTTTTGTGGCCAGATAATGAACACAATCTTCTGATAAAACCAAATTACAGGCACATTACTACCTGCCATTGCCCACTAAAACCCTGTTATGAGAAGGTAGTGTTCTGTAATCCAAAATGAGGGAAAAGCCAGAAATTACAGGTAGCCTGTCTAATCAGCACAGCAAGTGGTTAAGCACAGGAGGACTGGTCAGTGGTACGAATCATTAATATAGGTGGAGTGGTTTAGTAATGTTATTTAGCTACAAGAATAAAAGCTTTAAAGCTTTAAAGGGCTATCAAATCTTGTGTGTACTCAGTTATGAGTGTAACTGCTTTAATTGATTGGTAGTACTGTCACAAAATAAGTGAAGTGATGCTAATCAATCATTTTTGAGAACTGGAAGAATAGGTTCTGGTAATGATTTCCTTGAAAGTTTTTTGAGTAATTAAAAATCCAGCCAGACAAGAAGGAGAATGAAATCATCAGTGATAAAGTAGGGTGCTTCTTACAGGTGGGTGCTAAATCCATTCTGTCAATACAGTCAGATGGAATGCTTTCCTTGAGTGGTTCAGTGTCTTTCTCCAGTACTTCCACATGTGATTACACTAAATTTCATTTTCATTTAAGCACAGCAAGAGAAAAATTGAAGAAAGAAAAAGGTTGCAGATGTACACCTCTTTACTAGAAGTAATTAAATACACACTAGTATTAGTTCTTTTAATAGGCTGAAACTACTAGTGGTTAAAACAATTATTTTGCATCCTAAATTTTCTACAGTATTTGTTTTCAGAAGATCTTAAAAAAAAAAAAAGTGGTATCTAGGATGTTTGGTGGAATTTTTTTTTTTTTTTTTTTTGTAAAGCTCTTGCTTAGGGATTCTGATTTTGACTTGGTACTGATACCCTACTTCATGAGTACTTGCCCAGTATTTATCTTCCTGCTGGTACTCTTTGCATAGCCTCTGTTTTCATAACTATTAAACTGATCAGAATAGTGGGCAAATTTGGCACACAGAAGCTACTTGACTTGCTCATGGTCATTCTATGTAACAGATGAGTAGAGCACATTCTTAAACTAAGTTTCTGAAGTCCCACCATACTGTGCAAACCACTGGGAGTTTGTTTTCTCTTTCAATTTCCCATTTTTTCAGGAGAGCTGTAGTCTAAAGATAATCAAACCAGAGCCGTGTAAGAATTCCAGTCTTTTATAAGAGTGCATATAACTTCTATAAAACTTGGTCTAGAACATCTGAAAATACCAGGAATGCTTCAACTGGAATTTCTCTCTAATAGTGAAAAAATAGGCTTTGGTTCCAATGCTGTGTTTCTTCATTCATTGCTCTGATCTTCTCTGTTGCATTAATAATACTCTCTTAAATATTTTAAATATTTCCCCAATATGCTCATGACAGTCCCCTCCATGAATATCTCTTTAAAGTCATGCATAGACTTCTGTCACGGAAGACCTAATTTAAAAATGAATGATTGAAATCTGAGGGAAAGTGTTATAAATGATTAATAACATGAATACATTAAATCTCCTCTAAGAGATAAAATGGAAATTTCCTTCTTAGGCATGAATGCAGTGTTTATTTAGCAAAGGCAAATATGATAACTCCATTGTTGGAAAAATGAATTTGTTAACAATTCTAGAGTAACTTAACGAGTAGATCATTATACAATAATTTACATTTATTATTCAAGATGATTGGTCTGTTTTGGTGCTAAAGTGCCCTAGGATTTCTTCCTGCTGCACATGTAATTGTTGGATTCTCCTCTCTCAAGTGGTGCCGTATGTAGCAATGATGTTAACTTGTTCCATTTTGTCAGGTTCCCTCTGAAGTAGCGATTGATTATTATTTTCTTCTGCGATTTTGCAGCTGAACCCAGAATGTTAAAATGGTGTACTGGTGTGCGCACTGTTTAAATTTTACCTGAATCTTGGCTAGTCCCCCTGTGTTTCAGCAAGAAATACATTTCCCACTGTTCCTTAGACTTCAGTGAACAGTAGTAGTGCACTTTCACTCTCTGCATTCACACAAGGCAAATAAAATTTAGATGATCTGATCAAACTGGAGCTGGCACATTGCTGAGTGCAAAAAAAATTCTGTGAGATCTTGGTAAAATTTGAGTAGCCTCAGTTTACATGCATTATAAGCTGGAGGGGAGATTCTCTCACTTTTAGAGTGTTTTTTATAAAGTCTGTGGCATTTCTGTCTTGTCTTCTTAAGCATCTGGTTTTGTCTATTTAAGATTCAGTGCCTATATGAGACAAATCTACTGATAACCAGCCTATAATTTTATTGCACTAAACTGAGCTATGCAGAAGCTTCACTGGGGAATGAGGAACCTTGCCCTGAAAACAAACAAACAAACAAAAAACCCCCATGTAACCTCATGCTTTTCCAAATAACCTGCTGTTAATAAAATAATTTCTTTCTGTTGCCGAATTGTGAATGTCTTTATTAAGACATGCTGTATCCAATACCACAGTGTCTTAATTTCCAGAGTAGGACTGTATTTTTCTCTTCCCTTTTAGGACATAAAGTTGCACTTTTTTTGACCTGCTGTAGTGTTTGCAGAGCAAAATCTAGGCTGGTAATTCTCAGCTATAGGAAGCTCCAAGTAAGCTTTTGAACAATGATTTTTCTTATTGATGTACCTTCATAAGAGGACTCCTCTCCTAATAAAAGCCACAGATTAAGAAACATGTTGATGACTTTGGAAGCCAGAAGCATTCGATAACTTTAAAGGTCTGTAGTGAGACAGCACTTTAAATTAAGAAGGAGAGAGAAATAAAAATTTGGATCAAATTAGAAAACTGCACAAATAAATTAGATGAGGATCTACCAATATAAGCTGTACGAGATAGTGTTTGGTGGCCAGATGCAGCCACATCTTATTGGTTCTATCTGCACAGCGCTATTCTTCTAACATGACAAGTATTAATACTCCCTGACTCCAGTAACATCCATTTAATTGACTTATGTGTTGAGCAAATGGAAACAATCAAATTAAAACTGTTGTGGGGCTTTGTGGTAACAGCATCTGTGCTATTATCATCCTCTGTTTTGCTATGATCACATTTACTAAATTCACTGCAGTTCCCATAGCTAACCATATCAGAGGATAGAGAAATGGTTGTATTTTGCCACCTTTGATTCAAAATGATGTATAGAACATTATGTCAGCTGTCAAATTACTTGAAACATCATTGCTTATCTGAAGGAGTAAGAAACCATGAAAATTATGTGCTCTGTTTTCATGCCTTTCTGCTTCATATTTGAAATACTTCCATTAAGAATTGTATTTTCGCATCTGAATTATTACTGAACCTGCGCTCTGGCTGGTCGTTATGAACATTTCTCTACTGGACGAGGTTGGATTTGTTCTACCATGTGTCACAGACTGGGTGGTATGATTAAAATACACCTGTCCGAACTCCTCACAGCTCAGAGAAAATCTGCTTTTCATTTTGGAGAATCTATGTGATTCATTGCTGCTGTGACAATCCACGCATCCATGAAGAAGACCTCAGCTCATCCTCAACAGAGTTGTTGTCTACACCTTTCACCAGCTTCATTGCTCTTCTTTGGAGACGCTCCAGCACCTCAATGCCTTTCATGTAGTGAGGTGCCTGAGGATTCCACAACCAAACATAGTATTTGTGCTGTGGCCTCACCAGTGCTGAGTACACTTCCCTAGTCCTGCTGGTCACAGTATTTCTGATGCAAGCATTAGGGCATACAAATTTTCTTACTGACTGTGTTAAAATTAATAAATGTTTTTATAATGTCATTGCAAGTCATAGAATCATAGAATGGTTTGGGTTGGAAGAGACCTTAAAGATAATCTAGTTCCAACTCCCCTGCCATGGACTGGGACATCTTCCACTAGACCAAGTTGTGCAAGGCCCCATCCAACCTGGTCTTGAACACTTCCAGAGAGGGGGCATCCACAGCTTCTCTGGGCAACCTTTTTCAGTGCCTCACCACCTTCACAGTGAAAAACTTCCACATATCAAATCTAAATCTATACCCTTTAAGTTTAAACCATTACCCCTCATCCTATCACTACATACCCTTGTAAAGTGTCCCTCTCCTGCTCTGTTCTAGGCCCCTGTTAAGGACTGGAAGCTGCTATGCGGTGTCCCCAGAGCCTTCTCTTCTTCAGGCTGAATAACCCCAACTCTCTCAGCTTGTCGTCATAGCCAAGGTGCTCCAGCCCTCTGCTTGTTTGTGCTCCTCCTCTGCACTTGATTGAGCAGGTTCCTGTCCTTCTTATGCCAGAGGCCCCAGAGCCTGATGCGGTACTCCAGGCAGGGTTTCATAAGAACAGGAGAGAAAGGGAGCATAACCTCCCTTGACCTACTTTTGATGCAGCCCAGGATCCAGTTAGCTTTCTGGGCTGGAAATGCACATCGCCAGGTCATGTTAAGCTTCTTATCAATCAATACTCCCAAGTCCTTCTTAAGGCTGCTTTCACTCCATTCTCTGCTCAGGCTGGGTTTGTGCTTGTGATTGCCCTGATGTATGTGCAGGATCTTGCACTTGGTCTTGTTGAACTTCCTGACATGGGCCTACTCCTTAAGCCTGTCAAGGTCGCTCTGGATGGCATCCCAAAAGTCAGGAGTTTTCAAGTTTGCAATCCAACAAAGATGAAACAAGTGTCTCATTAACAATCTTCCTTTCCTCCTTCCTATACTTTCTGGATGTGGGAAAATAGAACTGAAATCAGCTCAGAGATGATTTTTAAAAAACATTTCTTGTGCACACCCATAGAGCCTCAACACTGAGGTGAGACTCTATTAATGGGGTGAAAGGCAAAATAACCCCTAAGTTCTAGCTTGGTGCATAGTGACAGCTATGTGGCAGTGAAGTCTGCTATCCAATAGCCGTTGCTAATGACTTGTGGTGGTCTTTTCAAGGCATTTTTTTTCAGGATCTAGCACAAACTTCTTGAGTTTCAAGTTTCTTGTTGCATTTGGTTCTGTGCATACAGATGGTTTGTGTGAAACCCAGCATAACTCAAAATGAATTAAATTAATTTTATTAATATTATTAAAAGTTACCCAGACTGTGGTAATTATTTAGAAAGCAAAAGCACATGTTAAGCAACTGAAGGTTTCAAAAGACTTTAAAAAGGAATTTGGTGTGATATGTAGGTTAAACTAGTGTTTAAGTGATGATGGATAATGTGAACTGCTCAACAACAGTTTAGATGCTTGGGAATCATTTAGAGTTCTTAAAAACTTGGTTCTTCCATGTACATAGGCAGTTTTTGTAGTTGTGGTTTTCTCTTTTTTTCTCTTTTTTAAAAATGAGTAGTACATCAGTAGTCAATGCTGTACATATAAAGTAAAAGACTCAGTGCCTAGTGCCAGGAAAAAAACCTGTGGGTACCTATTTGACAGAGGTCCATGTATGGAGGAGAACATCGCTGACGCAAGGCACCGTGTTCTTCCTGTGGCTGAGCTTCTCCCACAAAGCTTCCAGCCTCAGCCTCTGCCTTGTTCTTTCTGACAACCTTTTATACTCTTCACCTAGCTTTTGCTAGTTCAGTTCTAGACCAAATCTTGTTCAGTTTATGTGGCTGCAGTGAAGTAGACTGTTTCTGCCTGGAGGACGGATCTGAGTGCAGAGCTGGATAGCAAATGCCTTCCTGATCCACCACTTCACCTTTTCTTGGTATTTGGAAAGACCTATACAAGGTTCAGACAATGTAGCTTCTGCAGAAGCTAAGGGTTAAACACCTTCATCGGCTCTCTTACACAGTTACAGAGGCGTGCAGAACTCATTCTGCAGTGGAAGGTGACTGAGCCAGCTGCTGCATTCACTGCTGTCTCCAGTTGCACAGCTGCTACAGCTGAAAGCCATTTTTATTTTTGCTGCCTTTTCACTACTGACACTCTAAATACTTGTGGATAATTAGGGTTGATCTCGTATAGAAATGCAGTCATCCTAAATCCCTGTCTTACCCAGGAGTGTTGAATCATGCAGTAACACTCTCCTTTGCAACACAACCCAGGCAACAGAAAGTAGCGCTGCTATTTCACTGTCCCCAGTATGCAACCACAAGCAACAGACTTCTGCTTTGCTTATCTCTAAATTCAGCATCAGACAAACCTGTGGCAGAGAAGGAGTTGAATATAACAAGCTGCTAACCAAATACTAGCCAATGAGGTGATGCTGCTGCAACTAGGCATCTGGCATGGGCAAGCAGGGCTGCTAGGCAATGTATGGTTGCCCTATCTTCACCTCTGTAAGGCCTCAGTAGGGGTGGTGTACAGCCTTGTGCTCGTTGTAGGACTACCATGATGGCAGTGACATAAAATTCATTAAAACTTCATTCCAGTCAGAACAGACAGTATTTTATTGAAAAGCTTATCAAAGCGATTATAAATCAAACAGTATTTGCAACAGGTGCATTAGTGATAAAGTACTACTTTGAGGAGGAAAAAGGCATAGGTAGAGGTTTCTTTTAATGTTGACACAGTGCCCAAAAGCCAATAGCAATGAATACATTATGGAGGGAGGCATTTTTTCTTACTGAGGTGGTTTTTCATTCATCTCTATGTTCTTCTTCTTTATAACTTCTCTTTTTCTCTCTTGCCTGAATGATTTTTTCCCCTCAGTTTTCTCTTCCTCTCTCCATCTTTGGCAGTGCTCTGATGTTGTTCCATGTCTACACCTGTTGAAATGCTAGCAGGTTTATTTTTCTGAACACACCTGGTTACCAGTCGTGAAGGAATGAGCACTATAAGTATTTACCTAAGCAGTACACTGTTGAGTTGCTTAATCATATTGCAGGTTTCTTTTTAGCTCTGTCACCCCTGATAAAATGGAGATTTTATCAAATGTTTTATTAGTGTACTTTAGGAAGATGTTGACACAGAATAATGTCTAAACTTTCTGTTAAAATACTCTGCTTTCAGTGGTATGTCTGTGAAAGCACAAAATGGAATAGAAAGCTTTCTTTTAATGTGGCTCCAGCTGCATATTTTCAAGAGTAAGTCTGTATTCCTTTACAACCATTGCAGAAGCACATGGATGACCCTATTAAACTATTTTTTTTCCCCCTCACGCTTTGTTTACTCCTAAGATATTACATAAAAGGTGATTTCTCTTATCTACAGTAAAAAGCAAATGTAATCAATTCTGATTGAACAGTTGGCTTTCATGTGAACCCTAAGCAAGTCTGCTTCTTGCAGCATAATAATATTCTGACTGCTGATACGAAAATTATGCATGGTACCTGGGCTGTTACTGTAAATATTCTTTCTCTTAGAGAGGAGAGAACAGTGAAAGGACACAGGTCATCAGCTCTAAAATCTGTGTTCAAGTAGAAGTAAGAAGCAAGTCTCTCTGGATTTTTGTGGGTGCAAGGGCAAGAGAGGGACTGATAATATGAGACAAAGTCATTGAAGAAGGTGATTCCCAAGAAAGACAGACTTAACAACCCAACAAGGCAGAGGGTGAAAATGCCTGGTGGACATAGGGTGGTTTGAATGGGATGTGCAGTGTTGGCAGGAACAGGACACGAGTCCAAAGAACAGTGTGTGTCTATTCCTTGGGTTACTTGCTGCCATCCTGAAGAAGCTGTTTTGCTTGTTGAAGGCAAAGATAAAGGTTATTTCAGTGAGCAAGGCAGGATCAGAGAGATTTTTTCACACCTTACGTGCCCTCAGGGTACCACTTTCCCCCCAGGTCAGAAGAGTGACCAGCTGGATGTGCACCTCTGTGTGTACGTGTGCACATCTGGATTGCATTGGTGGTCTCAGTTATGCTGTCTTCCACTATGCATACTTTGTGTCCTGTGTTTCTGTTACAAAAATAAATAATTCTGTCACATTGAAAGAGCAATGAGTTTCCTTTCCTTGATTACCTCTGCAGTAGAAAAGCAGAAAGTTAGAACACCCCAATCCCATCCATTTTACAGCATCTCAACATGCCTGAGTTGCTAGTCACTGTTCTGACTCTCTTCCAGGATGTATATGCTCTATTCTGAGTTATAAAATTCACAGACATGTCCTGTTTCTAACCCTAGCAGCAGCAGCAGCATTATTCTTACCCTGTTTAGCTGAAATTTTGTACTTACTTGATCTCATGCCAACTGGGAAGGTCATTATTACCAGCCATCCCTGCAGTACTTCCTGGCAAAATATTTCAGTTCTTATAGCCTCCTTGGCCGTGGACAGCACTGGCAGTTAGAACACCTTAGGAACTTTAGACTTCCCTAACCCTTTCATTAATTGGTTCTTTCACTCCATATTCCATATCCATTATTTTTCCTAGGCAGTATTCTTTTGGTTTATGATTAGTGGGAAAACTGTGATTGAGCTGCAACTGTGAGAGGGAAGGAGAGCATGATTACAAAAGCTGCTTCTGTCACAAGTACAATGTCTAATTTGGCTTTGTTTCCTTATTAATTATCTCCTGCATGAGGGATCTCAGAACTTTTTATTCTGTTTTATTCTTCCTTTTTATTGTAGTTTACAGCCAGAAGTAGATGACAGGATGATTGCCTTCTCCTTAAAAATGGTTTGGGTCTTTAAAAAAAATTTTATGTTTGTTTTTAAAAAAAAATCAACACATATATTCTGACTTGAAGCTGTACTCATAATAGGGTAAAAACAATCAAGCTATCAGATTGTTGATATGAAAAATATATTGTCTCCTGGTTAGAGATGAACCAAAATGTCTCTCTTAACAGTATTTAAAAAATATAAATAGGTGTAGTAAAACTTCACGAAAGCAGAAATAGGTGATCTTGACAGTGTCTGTTTTCTACCTCCTCTGCAGTATTTGGAAAGTTGCATTAGGGCAAGATTTTGGGTCTTCTGAAGACAGGAAATAATGCTAATAAAAATCATGGCAATAAGAGCAGCACACTTCCTGGACTGTATGCTGCTTATTCCAGAAATATCTGACTGTCTAGATTGCTTGCAAAACAGCTTGTGATATCTTCCAGGTCAGCTCATAGCAATCTCCTTCATGGTCACTCTGCAACCTCATTCAGTGTTTCAGATCCAATATTGTTCTTCTCTACTCTGCTATCATGCAATATTTTGTTTTGATAAGGTGTGGTAAATCCACTCAAAGGAATTCAGTGCTGTGTTTGGAAGTACTAGCATATTTGTTTTCTAACATTCCAAAGGGCAATATAGTCCTGTGTCTTATGTTGCCCTCAACATCTGTTTCAAATATTTTTGGAGATAGCCCTTTCTATTTTTACAACGATTTGTAGCAATTAGCATCTTATGCATGGATGCTTTTATGCCAGTAAAGTGAGGGATAATATGGCTGACTACGTCAGCTGCTGTTGCTGAGTCTGACATTGATCTGTGTCCATAGCTGAAGTATTTAATGACCCTGAACATCATGACCCCTCAGTCTTTCAACACTCATCAGCATTTATAGCACTGAAACATTTTCCTGTAATCCTCCAGATTTAAGACAGTAATTTTTTTCCCTTCATTTTAAAGAATATTGATCAACAGCTTTTTTTTTACCAACAAAATAGGTGCATCTAGTTCCCTGGGGATTTACAAATGCTATAGTCATTCCCATTTCTATGTTATTCAGTGTTCTCATGAATAAGTATAAATACTGCCTTTCTTAATTTATCCATTTTTATCTAATAAAAACCTCCCTAGAGCCTCTCAACAGCAAAAAGGCATTTTTCATAGTACCTTTCTGGATCCCCTGTGTGTTTAAAGTAGAGGGTAATGCTGCCAGCAGAAACTCCAAAGGTTTCATGGAGATGATAAGAAGCACGTTTCCTTTGAAGATGAAGAATCTGAATGACAGAAAATGAGTCTGATCGCAGGAGGACAGTCCATACTGTCTTGATACACCTGTGCCATTTCTATCCATTGGTGCTAAAGTCGACATAGTCCTTTTTAGAGATAACCACAAGGAGAAAAACATCTCTCCTGGCTTTTCCTTGCTGCAGTTTAGATGCACCGTTTTATTTCCCCTCTATCAGGGAAGTTTTGAAGCATTCTTCTGGAAAGGGATAGTAATGTCTTTTCTATTTCTTTGTTTAAATTTCTTTTCTAGGTAACTTGGAAATATGGAAGCTACTTGTGTTTACTGCAATTAGAGCTGAACCTTCTCCAACCGACTTCCCCCCCCCTTACCCCCCCCCC
>NW_008623477.1:16613-29629 GCF_000691845.1 Merops nubicus | reverse complement strand
TCCCCCCCACCCCCCCAATATTGCTTTGGTCAATAAAACCTCCAAACAATTTTTTAAAATAATAAACTTTTTTTAATCCGTCGAAGCATTTTTACATTTTAGTTTGAAAGTTTTTGTTCTGAAATTGCTTTGAAAAGTTGGAGTAAACCCAGCTTAGTTCATGTATCTGAAGGACATATTCAGCATATAGAAGTGCACTTGTTGTGCACCTCATGTTATTACCACAAGATGTCTCTGTCCTCACATGCCCTAGAAATGATCGTGCCGTGTTGTGAGGCCACGTCTGTGTAAGAGAAGAACAGTGCAGCCTCAAAAAATGTTGTAAACCAGAAGCAATCTTCAGGTTTTAATAATCTGTTGATCAGTTTTGAGCTATAAATTAGCAGGACGTTTGTAGAGTTGGCATGTTGCTCCCTTAAATGATGGCATAACTGTCTGGGAAACTGTCCTTAGATTTAAAAGCAGAAGGTTGTAGTTTGGTTTTGGTCTGAACTTTCATTATGAGGATTTCTAGATGTGTGGTGTTCTTTTGTTAAACCGACATAAAGCAATCAGAATAATAAAGCAATCATAATAAGTAAACAGGAAATAAGGTTGAAGACATTAGAGACAAAATAGTGTTTTTCATTTAGTTGTCTCATCCCATGATCTCTCCCTCTCTCTGACAGCAAACTCTTATAATAAATGGCTGCATTCTCTCTTTTTTCCCTTGCCTTTCAACCATGATGTTTCATGCTATGCACCTTCCATCAGCTGTGAGGAATACACTGCAATTACTGCTTCCCCTGGGACTATGCTTGGGGAATATAACTGGGAGTGAGGCAGAAGGTACAGCAGCTCCCACCATCCACACTCAGGGAAGCCAGCTTTGCCTCTCTGCCTGTTTCAGACTGACTGCTATTGCTGTTCTGGGCATTACATATTTACAACTCAGAGGCTCAATTTAGCAATACTGTGTAACAGTTTGCAAAGTTTAAGAGATCTTTGTATTGAAAGATTTCTTTAAACAGATTCAAAATTCTTCCTATGCTACATAAAACAGGTGTATAGCCACTGAAGAAAAATAAAGCTAAGTGTCTGAATATTCTTCTCTGAATGTCAATGCTATAGGAAAAAACCTGACCTTTCTACTGCTTGCCTCTACCAGGGAAGAGTCACACAACACTGTGTGAAAGAGAAGATGAAATTTCTAAACGTTAAAGAGGAGCTGTACAGTGCCTTCCCACTTTACCTCTGGCTCCTTTCCAAGTGTTAAGTTTGACAGTCAAGTCCCTGGGTGAGAAGTGCTTCTCAAAATCTGCCCTTTTAGCCTCCTGTGCCAAGCAGGAAATAAGCAGATCTGAACCGGAATGCTGCAGCAGTCAGTTTTCCTTTGCATAATAGGTGAGGCCTCTGGTATGTCCAGTGTGTCCAGGAGTTTTCAGAATAGTGTTTTCCTTTTTCTGTTAATCGGGCTTTCAGAAAAAAACTCTTCACCTTCTCAGAATTTGAGACTCATAACTGTTTAAACCTCAGCAAATGCCACGGTATGTGTATACTCTAAATGTCACCCATATTTTTCTGAGAAGGCTGGATTTTTGCAGGAGAGAGTGAAGAGTATCCATCAGCTGTAGCCCAGTGACCCTTTACTCCTCAGACTTGATAGCAGATTTGTATGTTGCTTTTGATCAGTGGCAGAGTGGACTACTTCAGGAAGGATAACCTCTCTGAACTGTGGGATGTTTTGAACTGTGGGATTGGTTTTAGGAGTCTAGGCCCTCACTCGAATTTTTTCCTTTTTTATTTTAGTTTAATTGCCTTATAAATTAAATTTTGTCTCCTTTCAAATATTTTTTTGTGTGTGTTTATTTGCTCTTGGGGGGGCTTAAAAATTCACTGCGATCAGTTTCTTGCTAAGACTTTTCTTTAGTTTTCACCTTTTGTTACCTAAGTATTAGCTTTCTCTGTCTATAATCTCTGCCATGTCTGGCTTGTCTTTAGAAATGGTATCCTTGGCCAGCTTGAGCTGCCTGATCTATATCAATGTTGATTCTCTACCTTATCTTGCAGGCAGTGCTTGTGCATATTCTCACTCATGTCAATACATTAATCAAAGTTGATTTATTCATTTCAGTGGGATTACAAATATTATTCCCAGATGATATCCTTCCTCAGTACAAGAAGACAGGAAAAAATCTGTTTATGCTGTGCTGCTGAGAAAGGTATGGTCTTCTAAAACCATAGCAGAGCTTTGAAGATCATCTATCTAAGCAACAGCAGGAGGACAGGAGGGGGCCAAAGTTGGACACAAGAGATCTGACCTGCAGCTGCTTTTATCTCTGTCAGATTTCTCTTTTCAACTTGTGAGACCAAGAAGACCCTAGTATATTTTGAATGCTAACTTTAACAGTAGGAGAGCTGCATAAATTTGCCTTTTGCTTAACTGCTTGATCAACGCTAATTTCTGTAATAATTTGCTTGTAGTAGGAGAGGGGTGTTTTCTGTTTGATACTTCATCTTATAACTTTTAAAAGGAAATTCCAAGCTAATGATGTAGACTTAAACAGATTTAAAAGCATGTAAAAGGAATCATTATTCTGTCAAGCTTTCTTTAAGAAACAGTAAAGATACTTGCATTGCAGAAAAGACTCATTCATACCTCAGTTGAATCTAGAGGTCGATACTGTTAAGTTGTGGTCCTTCTCATTTCCACTGCAAGTGTTGTAACTGCTCTTGATATTTTGTTTGTTTTGCTGATGCCAGATTCTGTCCATCCAGAGGAGGAGCAGGACATGCTAAACAGCTTCTGGGCAGTCCCAAAGGAGTTTCATCCATCTCTGCTCTTTCTTTTTTCCTATGAGAGGAACCTGCAGCTTGTGCATTTCCTCCTAATTTCCAATTCTTTACTGTCTCTAGCTAGTATAGAAACCAACCTCCTCATGCTCACTCTGACCATTCTTCCTCTTCTCAGAGGGCAACAACTATACTAGGGGAAAAAAAAAAAAAAAAAAGAAAAAAGTGACAGTAATACTCCACACTGAAATTTTAGTAGGCCACTTTCTAGAGACATAATCTTTGGAGTCTTTTATGCTTGAAGATGAGCAAGAGCCACAAATGAAATGAAATACCTTTACTATTATGAAAGCCTGTGTTGTCTATAAGAAAGCCAAAGGGGAAGATTTATTTCATGAGGCTTACACATAACATCTTTGAGAAAAGGTTGTATGAAAAGTGTCTTGAAGTAAACAAGTATTTTCTTATTATGTTCTTCCACTTTTTGGGAAATCCTAAATGTTAGCGTATTGAAAACTCAAAGCTGCCAACACTGACATGTGAATAATATGATAGCTTTACAGGCTGTAAAACCTTGGGAAATTTGGTCACCTTGCCTGAACTGTTGTCAGTAGAGACTAATTTTCTGAATTAAAATCTAAATATTAGGGAAATAAAGACCTGATCCTGCATTAAAATGGCCAAACAGGGATTCTGTTATGATCTGTAACACAGTGTTGTACTGTGTGATCTAACTTTAAACAACTTCAGATTCCATCCACTTGATGATTTTATGTTGTTTATGCTATATGGACATGGGGTAAATTTTGTTAGGTACTTGTCATCTTTTACCCTTCCTTGGAGAAGTAAGGGAGACTGAAATTCTGCAATGTCTCATAAAGCATGCTTTACAACTGTATTATTTTTTCTGTGGCTTTTCCAAGTTCTCTTTGATTTTTCAACTTTCACCTTAAAGCATTGACACCAAATTTGAATGTAATTGTAGAGTGCTTGCAGGGAGTGAGTGAAGTCCTTGAGATTTCTCTGTTAATCCAGTCAGGAAGAGCACTTGTCCTCTTGAACTAGAAACTGACGTTCAGCTTTTTACCTGCCATGATTCCCAAGTCCTGTTTGGAGTTGCACCTTCCCAGGATGATGCCCCATTGTGTAAACATTTACTATGTTTTCATGAGGCCACCCCCAGGGAGTCTTTAAGGCCAGGCTGGACGAGGCTCTGGGCAGCCTGATCCAGTGTGAGGTGTCCCCACTCATGGCAGAGGGGTTGGAACTGGGTGATCCTTGGGGTCCCTTCCAACCCTGACAGATTCTGATTCTATTTTAGCAGAAGACTTAGTAGTGTTGGCTTGATGGTTGGACTTGACGATTTTAAAGGTCTTTTCCAAGCTAAAGGATTCTACAATTCTATATTGCTTCAGTTTAGGCTAATATAAAACACAGACTGTAGCAGTGTTCTCAGTAGAGCAGATAAACACTCTGTCATTTTACACATCCAGGTTGAGGCACTACTACATGATGATGTTTTCTCCATGATAGGAGCTGTCATTTGGTTTTTAATCTATTTAATTTCTGTCATGGTATTTTGTAGACTTCTAGTTTCTAAATTTGGAATTTTTGTGATGTTGTCTTAGGTGCTTTACAAAGGACTAGTTATATTACATTGATATTCCTCTGTGGTGGATTGACCTTGGCTGGCTGCCAGGTGGCCACCAAACCACTCTATCACTCCCCCTTGATCAACAACCCAGAAAAGAGAGAAAAAAAGGGGAGAAAAATATAATGAAAATCTTGTGTTTTGAGGTAAGGACAAGGAGGTCACTTATCAATTACTGTCACAGGCCAGATGGACTCAACTTGCAAAAATTAATTTCATGTATTGCCAGTCAAAATCAGAGTATCATAGAATCATAGAAACAGAATCAATAAGGTTGGAAAAGACCTCTAAGATCATCATGTCCAACCACCACCCAACACTACCATGACCATTAAACCGTGTCTCCAAGTGCCCACATCTACATATTTTTTGACCCCCTCCAGGGAGGGTGCCTCCCCCACCTCTCTGAGCAGCCTGTTCCAATGCCTCACCACTCTTTCAAGAAAGAAATTCTTCCTAATATGCAATTGAAACCTCCCCTGGTGCAACTCGAGGCCATTTCCTGTCATCCTATCACTAGTAACCTGGCAGAAGAGACCAACACCCACCTCACTCCAACCTCCTTTCAGGTAGTTGTAAAAAACGATACGGTCTCCGCTCAGATGTCTCTTCCCCAGGCTAAACAACCCCAGTTCCCTCAGTTGCTTCTCATAAGACATGCTCCCCAGGCCCTTCACCAGCTTTGTTGCCCTTCTCTGGACCTGCTTCAGTACCTCAATGTCTTTCTTATTCTGTGGTGCTCAAAACTGACTCTGGTACTCAAGTTGGGGCCTCACCAGTGCGGAGTACAGGGGCACAATCACCTCCCTGCTCCTGCTGGCCACGCTGTTTTTTGATCCAGGCCAGGATGCCGTTGGCCTTCTTGGCCACCTGGGCACACTGCTGGCTCGTGCTCAGTTGACTACCTGCCAGTACCCCCAGGTCCATTTCTGCCTGGCAGCTTTCCAGCCACTCCTCCTCAAGCCTGGAGCGTTGCCTGAGGTTGTTGTGACCAAAGTGGTCATGACCACAGTAGGTCAATGAGAAATGAGGACAAATCCAAAAACCACATTCCTCTCACCCCTCCCTTCTTCCTCAGCTCAGCTTCACTCTCAATTCTTCCACCTACTCCCCACAGTAGAGCAAGGAGATGGAGAAAGGCGGTTGTAGTCAGCTCATCATATATTGCCTCTGTTGCTTCTTTGTCCTCATGCTCTTCTCCTGCTCCAGCACTAGATTCATCCTGAAGGAAACAGTGTTCTGTGAAGTTTTCTAACACGGGTCCATCCCACAGCTTGCGGTTCTTCACAGACTGCTCCAGTGTGGGCTCCCCATGGAGTCACAAGTCGTGCCAGCAAACCTGATACAGCAAGGGTTCCTCTCCATAGACTACAGCTCCCCCTAGGAGCCTGCTCCAGTGTGGGGTCTTCTCTATAAGGGGCTGCAGATCCTGTCAGGAGCAAGCTCCTCCACAGGGTCACAGCTTCCTTCAGGACACATCCACCTACTGTGACATGGACTTCATGTGGTGCAGGTGAATATCTGCTCCACTGTGAACTTCCACAGGCTGCAGGGGAAGAGCCTGGCTCACCATGATCTTCACATGGGCTGTGTGGGAATCTCTGCTCTGACTCCAGAAGCACCTTCTTCCTCTCATTCTCCATTGACCTTGGTGTCTGCAGGGCTATTTCTCACACCATTTCTCTCACTTCTGTCTCCCAGATGCTGTTGCACAGAGGATTTTACCCTTTCCTAAATACATCATTACAGAGGCGCTACCAACATTGTTGATAGCCACCTTTGGCCAGTGGCGTCAGTTTCTGGCATGTTCTCATGGAATCCACCCCTGTGCAGCCCCCTTGCTACTAAAACCTTGCAACATAAACCAAATACATACTTATTAACATCTGCATATGTAATATTATAAGATAAGATATTTATTGTTGGACAGAATTGCTTTTGGATAACTCATGTCAGACTTACAGTTCTTCCTTTTTACCCATTGTTTAAGTGATGTCTATGTTAGTGAATCCATTATTTCAACTTCAGTGACAGTTCTCACTTGCTTGAAGTACAAAGTGCTCTCAGACTTACAGGAGTAGTCAGAACATTTGTTCTGTAATCAGAACATTTGGGTACTTACTAAGGGGAAAAAAACAGATGATGTAATATTTTTTAGATTCTTCTTCCTCTCTTTTCTCTTGGCTTCAGAGCTGCTTGGCAGGCCTTGTTTCTAAGCCATTTTACTGTTGTTGGTGCATCTTCAGTCACAGATGCTTTGAATTTTCACATTATCATTTTTACAGCCCTCCATTTTCCACACTATTTTATCTGAGCTCTGTGAAGGATGCTCTAATGACTAGGATCAATTTGCACCAAAAGCATGGGCAGCTATAATATTATATCAGGGCTAGCAGTTAATGGGGTACTAACAGTTTGCATTTGTTGCACTAGCAGAACAATTTGCTCCTTTGGCTCCCTGTTAGCAAGATAGTGTGAATTCCTTGAATCATGTGTTGATTTCTCTTTTGAGTCTGTTTCACTCTCTAGGTATGCTTTTACTATCAGTACAGTTTTATAATCTTCTTTCAGGAAATACTTATTTGTTCTATTAAGTGTGCAAAATCAAAGCAGAATCTCATCTTTAGCTATGGTCTATTTCTTGCCAATGTTAGAACTCATTTCTGGTAGACGTCAATGATTGCAGGATGTTCATTGTCTAATGTTTATTGTATGACAATAGGGCAAATAATTAGAAATACATGTGCTAGACAAATATACTAATAAAAATTACATACAGTTTGAAGGAATGTTTGTGGTTTTGTTTTTTTTTTTTTTTTTTTCCTCATTGGTATTTCAACATTGGCCTTAAACCAACTGTAAATGAGAAAAGTAATGATACTGAATTATATTTTTGTGAGACTAAGTTGAATGGCACAAACAGTTCCTTTCACTATTTAATTCAGTTTTGGTTGTACTGCAGTGTGCAATAGTGTGTAATGCTTTGTCACTGCATTTTGGTGCTAAGGTTCCATGCTTACTAATATCAGATCTGTGTGTTAGTTGGTTACCTGACAGCACGATTAGATTTATGTCATCCCTAAGCCCGTGACTATATTCCTGTAAGTTATGCAAAAATGCAGGTAACACTATGATGCTTGTGGGAGAATAGGCAGCATGTGCTGGAAAAATGTGCTTGTCAAGCGACTGTTTTATCAAAACTCTTTCAGGATGATTTGAACAAACTTGAACTGAGTGAGACCATACTGATTGAGCTCTTAATTTCGGCTAATTAGGTCACTATTTTAAGCCTTTTGTGAAATGATGTCCCTGTTAAAACATGTCAGTGTGATCCCAGCTGGTCATCTGCTTTTGGTCTTAGACATGGCCATAGCTTGTAAAAATTCAATTGTTTCTGTGACTGGTTTTCTAATGTACTTAAGAGTTAGCTGCTTAGGCTTCTTTGTGCTTGTAACAAGAGTATTCAGGAGCTTTTATTAAAAAGAATGCATGGACAAGAAGGAGGCTGTTTGTATCATAAGACTGTCATTTTCTGGAAAAGTATATGCTGTGTCATGGGAGAAAGATAGTTGGAAATCAGCAGCAGGATGCAGGAGTTCCTGGTGAGGGAAAGAAAGAGGCAAAATGGGAAAAGAGTTAAGGAGACATTTTGAGGCATACTGGAGTGATGACTGCAGGTTGAAAAGGCAGGCTAAAAAAAATCTACTCTGTTGAAAAGTTGGAGGGGATTTGAGCAAAGAATCTGACAGGAGAGATTAGAAGTAGATCACAAATGCCAAGTACCACTAGGTAACTGCATCAGTTTTCAGCTTTCAGACCAGCCATGGAGCCTGTTAATGTCCACACCCTTTTTCTTAATAGAATGCCAGGCACAAAAAAATCACTGTAAGGAAGGAGATTGTACACAAAACAGTCATCACCTTTTCTCTTTTGCTGGGAGGTAAGATATATTGGACTTTGCAGGAGAAAAAAGATGGAGCTTGAGTACATGAATGCATTTTCTTACTTGGCAGTAATTCCTTGTATCTTGACAGAATGCACTTTGCAGAAAGTTTGGAGGTTTCTGAACACAAAATGGGATCCATGGATGAATTGTTTTGTACTGTATTGTGCCTAGGTAAGGAAAACTGGATCTAAATCTTGAATTGCTGTGAACACTTGGAGAGGGTATCTATTTCTAATGCACAGATTTGATATCCCAAATGGTATTTCAAATTCCTAGAAGAATTTGCATAACATTTCAGAGTAATAATGTCATTCCCTCTGATACCCACCATGGATTTGTTAGTTTGATTTTCATTTTCCTTAGGTTACATTGCGCTGTTTTCTGTGATGGGATAATTTCACACTTTGTGGAAATGTGAAAAAATGAAAACTCACATCCTGTTATTTCTGGTTTGTCAGTTCCAGTCATCTCTTGCAGACCAACACTCTGGTCTCTGGAGAAGTTCCCCTTTCTGCACTGACACTTCTGTGTTCTTCACACCATTACTTCTGGCTTGTGAACATCAAAGAGTCAGGAAAGTACTGGGCTGCTGTTGCTTTATGTGACCTTCACTTTGTTCAAAAGAGAGTCTTAAATAGGATAAGAAGAGGAGGCTTTTTAAAACCTCATTTCACACATAGCCTGGAAGATGTGGTCAAATACTTTCTTGGCTAAGAGTAATTGGTTGGGTACTCAGGTATCAGACACAATCCTATTCCTGTGAAAAAATGAAAACAGTTGAGTCCCTCTAAACACATAAGGGTCAGTTAATTAATAGTTCAGTTTTTCTCATAGCTCCACGTCTAAGTCAAACAGCATTCAACACCAGAAGTCTTTTCTCACTTTCCTCAGGATTACTGTCTTTTCTGACATGTCATGTATCTTACTCTTTTCTTACTGCATCTCTTTAAGTTTCTGTAAAGATAGTTTTTTTCTATCTAAGGAACTTTTTCTCTGCACATAAGTACAAATGTCAAAACTGCAATCAAGTCTGTCCTCCTACTTTGGCATTTAACACCGCCCTATATTTCAAACTCCTGAAGCCCTTCCCATGTGGCATGTGGTTTGTGTGATGGCTTTTATTATCTCACCACCTCTAATCAAAGGAACATTACACTTTTCCTTGAGGTTCAGATGAAGTCTTTCTGTTTACCAGTTTCAGTCTGGTTTCTCCCAGGCCATCAGAACATCCTTACTTTCAAAACTTTATAACATTGAAGATTGAGAATTGAACTGTCAGTGCTCATTATAAAGATGTTGTGGGAAGAACAAAGTAAGGAAGTGTATGTGTGAGGCTTTAAAAATGAAAAAGGAATTCTTGGGGAAAGCACTTTTGTACTTCTTTTTGCTTTCCCAAGCCTCAGAGCAATAAACCAAGGACAAAAAAAATGTGTTTAGTAGGAAGACTTTGAAGACTTTTACTCCACAAGTAAAATCGGATGGATTAGAATGAATATTCTGCATAAGTAAGAGGGAAATTTAAACCCTAGAAATAAGTTTGGTTCTCAGATGAGCTGAGCTACCATAGTCTTTACTAAAACTTTTCTGTTAAACTCCACATATGTGCTTAATCTTACTGGTGCTACAAGATAGTTAGAACTTGAGTGGTGTAGAACTATAGCATGTGGTTCTTCTACATGTTCTTCTACATGTAACGTAGGAAATGTTATGTATGCTGAAGCAAGTTTGCCAGTTAACATCTTGTATTTTAGTTGTTTACTGAGCAATCAAGCAGCAACCATAGTAGTGTATGTGAGAAATAATTTTTACTTCACTCTCAAAGACTTTGTGTAAAGTGGATTACTTCTCTGTTCTTTTCCTCCTACAGAAGCTTATCTTAGTAATTAGTTGAATACTGAAAATGTTTCTCAATAAAATGGGTAGCTGTAGGTTACTTTGTACTGTCCTTGGATAATGCACCCATTACAAACCGTGCTGTTAAAGCAGGTTTAACAGAGACTACACACTAGGCACTACACATTAATTAAAAGAAAAATGCAACCAGGATAACTTTTCAAACACTGATACCCTTATTTTTATAAGGCCGGGGGGTGTGGTATGAAGAACAGATTGTCTTGCAGGGCTGCCATAATTTGTTGAAATCCTTAAAAATAGTGTGAAATTCTATATTTTTGCTGGTAGCAATATTTCTTAACTTCTCTTACTCTAATAAGGGTGCTACTAAGACAACCACTTTACTGTCCTTTAAAACCATAATAAAATTACTTTTTAAAATCTCTAAAATGTCAAGCAGACATTAGTTTTCATTGTTATCTAAGAACTTAAATTAGTCAACAAAATGTGCTGCTTTAATCTATTGCCTCATTTGCTTTTATATTTGCTTTGGTGTTCACTAATAACAAAACATTTTTTAAAAAAAAATTATTACTTTTTTATTCCTATTTTTTCTTAGTAGTAATGGAAGTAAGTTTAATTTTATAATGCAAATTATAGCTTTTCTGCTATGTGTACAGAATATGGGAAATAACTCTCAACAGACTGGTATAAAAAAGAAATGGTGAAGGCAGAATGATTAACGGAGGAATTTCTTCTGCTCTTGCATTATTGTTGCCACCAGTAATGAGCAGATGGGTTGGAGAAGACCCTGCTATCCTGCAGTGCCACACTGGAAGGCGAGGCTGGCCGTGGCTTAGGTTTTCTAGAGCCTGGATCAGACTTATTCCATCATATGGTACTTTGAGGGCATGGTGCTGTAGCTTTGAGAAAGTTTACAAGCTGGAGCTTGTAAACACCATAAGGAAGAGGGATGGAAGTTGTTTCATAGGAATAAGCAGGCTGAGTAATATGAAAAACTATTTATTAAAAGACCAGACTGGTGAAGGGTCAGGTATGGTGGAGAGTGGTTTGTGCTGCCAGCATACAGAGTGGTTGATTGCCCAAGGGAGGGATGGACTTCTAGTCCTTTGTGTCCAGGCCAGGACAGTCACCACTTGAAGGCATCAGAAATGCCACATTTGCCAGACTGAGGAACTTTCGTGCCACAGGAAATGGATCATATTTTGAAGCCACTGAAAAGTCTGGTCTATTAACACAGATAATCAGTTTTCCACAGTCTGGCCAAGGTGGTTTTGTGTAGCTATTAGTAAACACTTGAGATTCACCCAGTACAGTGTTTGACGTGTTATGGGGTGACCACTGTGGACATAGCTGTACTCAGCTCCTGACCTATTGTTTTTCAAAGATCTAAATGTTATAGTATACCTGCTCTGCAAAATTGTTTGGTAAAATCCTGACTCTAGGTCTTGGAGAAATGTCAGTCTGTTATCCTGTTTTTCAGGACATTAAATACAGACAAAGTTAGTAAAAGAATAAAATTTTTACTTTAACATCTTATTCCTGGCAATGACTCCATGAGAATTATGTATACGATCCATCTTGAGAAAGTCACATCAGACAAAACTTTCTGTCCGATTGAAAACTAAACAGAAATTTACTTTTTTATAAAAAGAATATTTTTTTCATCCTATTCTCTTTTTCCTTTGCCCACTGCTCAGCCAATATATACCCCCACAATCTGTAACCCATGCAGTCTAAAGCTTCATAGTTCACTGAAGCCAGAAAAATCAAGAAACAGAACTATGGTTTCTGTTTGACTATCCACTCAGACAAAAGCTATTAAATATTTTGGATATCTGTCTACTACTGTGACTTTTTCTGACTTTAAGAACTAGCCCAGATATGGAATATATTAACATCCATGCAGTAGCATCTAGTTTATGGCAACTCAGCTAAGAATGGCTTAATAGACTTAGTAAGGTTAATATTGGTAGTGTAGACTGTTAGTTGGATCTGAAATTATACATGGTTTTGTGAGCAACTATCAAATATACAACCATCTTGAAATTAGAAGGTTTGTTATTTTGGCAAAGATAATTATGCTATACAATCTACAAGTGATTTGATTTCACCCTACTACCCCTAAGCTGGAATACGGATGTGATATATGTGCTTTGGGATGTGTCTAGAATTGTGTGATTACACAACATTTCTCTCCCTAAACTTGATTTTTTCTGGCAGAGAATAACTGGATTCAAGGATACAGCTTGAGTATGAACAGTCTGGGCAGTTCAGATGATCTTTATCATGTCTGAAAACAGCAATAAATCTTCAGCATGTCCTGTACAGCCTGAGGAAATAATTGGCATGCTCATTACCTTTTCTTCATGCCAAGAGCTAAGTGAAATTTACCCTTATGTACTTGTGGTAGCTTGATCCTGGCTGGATGCCAGGTGCGCACCGAAGCTGCTTTATCACTCCTCTCTGCAGCTGGCCAGGGGAAAGAAAATTTAATGAAAGTCTTATGGGTGAAGATAAAGACAGGGAGAGATCATTCGCTAATTATCAGTGCTGGCAAAGCAGACCCTACTTGGGGAAAACAAATTTAATTTAATATCAATAAAATCAGAGCTGAATGAGAAATGAAAAGTAAATCTTACAACACCTTCCCCTCAGACTCAACTTCACTCCTGACTTCATTACATCCCTGCCTTGAGAGGTGCAGGGGGAAGAAAAATGGGTGTTGTGGTCAGTTCACCCATTGTCTCTAGCACTCCTTTCTCCTCAGGGTAGGGTGGACTCCTCACACTC
>NW_008623477.1:0-16594 GCF_000691845.1 Merops nubicus | reverse complement strand
TATGGGGTCCTTCCCATGGGAGACAGTCCTTCACAAACTTCTCCAACTTGAGTCCTTCCCACAGGCTGCAGTTTTTCCTGAATTGCTCCAGTGTGGGTGTCTTCTGTGGGGTATGGTTCTTCAGAAATGGACGACTCGAGCTTGGGTCCTCCACAGGTACACAAGTACTGTCTGGAGCCTGCTCCGGGATGGGCTCTCCATGGGTGCACAGCTTCTTTCAGGGCACACCCACCTGCTGCACTGAATCTCCTCCATGGGCTGCAGGTGAACATATGCTCCACTGTTAACGTCCATGGGGCTGCAGGGGAAGAGCCTTCCTCGCCACAGTCTTCACCGTGGGCTGCAGGAGGGATCTTTGCACTGGTGACAGAAGCACCTCCTCCCACTCCTTCTTCACTGGCCTTGGTGCCTGCAGTGTTGTTTCTCTCACATCTTCTTACTCCTCTTTTTGGTTACAGTTTCTGTTGTTTCTGTCCTCCTTCTCAAATATGTAGTGAGAGAGGTGCTATCACTGTTGCTAAGGGGTTCAGCCTTGGGCAGTGATGGGCCCATCTTGGAGCTGGCTGGAAATGGCTCTATCAGATACAGGGGAAGCTTCTGGTAGCTTCTCACAGAAGCCACACCTGTAGACTCCCTGCTACCAAAACCTTGTCATGCCAACCAAACACAGTACTACACAAGAAGGATGATTGTACAGCTTTTGTTGTGTTTTGCAGAAGTATTTATTGTGCTGTTTCTATGCAAATTTTCCCTTGTAGCTGCTTAAAAAGAAACAAACAAACCAACAAAAACCCTAACAAAAAAAAACCTGACAAAATGTTCTGCTTTCCAAAGAGTTTTGTTAAGATTTGTCTGTTTTGAGTTATAAATACCAGTGAAATATTTTGTACAGAGAAAGTGGCTCACAATTAAAATAAAGACTATGAACCAGTTTAGATAAAGAATCTGTTAATCATAGTTTTTTTTTTTTTTTAATTTAATTTCTAATACTTTTTGGCTCCATTCTTGTGGCATTCTTATTTCTAGCCTTAAGAAATTGCTTCCATATCATCTACAATATTTCTTATTTTATACAAAGAAAAAAATAAAACCTGTACTAGACAAATTCTTAATTTTGCATTTAGAATTTCTTAATGTGCATTTTAGATAAATGAAGGTAAGGCTAAGTACTTTCTTTCACTACCTGTCATTCTTAGCTACACTGAATATATGAGTTTGGTTTTGGTTTTTTAAATAAAAAGCAAACAAACAAAGTTTGTAAAAATACTCTATTGGATACTACCAGTCTGATTTTCAGAGACTCTAGATGATTAGCAATAGAGATAACATGTGTTGTTGAATCATAGTAATTAAAATTAGAGATTTTGATGCTCATTAAAATAAATGAGATATTTAGACAAAAGATGAACCTAAGAGGGGCATAGTTTGAAAGAGATATGACTGCATGTATGACATCTAAAAATGAATGACAGATATACTTTGAATTTCTGTGGCAGGTGTCACCTTTGTATGAGGTGATAAATGTAGACTCTTCCTCAGTCAGGCTGAGAATGTGGCCAGCAACAGACTTCAATGGAGCAGACCCAAGAAAGACAGAAGCAACTTTGCCAAAGCAAACTATCCATCAAGTCAATCTTAAATAAAAATCTGAACTTGACTTTTCAATGAAGTGTAAAAATGAGCTTTTCCCTTGGTGGTGAAAGTAAAAAACAGGGAGAAAAGATCTAAAATGAGATTATTATTTTTTTTTTAAAGAAGAAAGAAAGAAAAGGAAGAAAGGGAAAATAATGGTGATATCATTAGACATAAGTGAAAGGAGCTACTTTATTTGCTGTGAAACAAAATATTTCACTTTCATTGGAGGCATTTCAACAAGTCAGATATACAGTAAATCTGTGACTAGTTTGAGGACAAATTGAATAGTTGCTATTAGAAAAAAGGACATTTTTTTTATCTTTAAGACCTTTCAGAACATTAAGTTATAACATGATTCTCTTGTATTTCTTCATACTGATTGAATTTCTGTTCTTCAGATGGACTATTTCTTTGCATAACTGGTGAAGATGATATGGTTTCTGTAACATAGAGAAATCCTTAAAGGTTGCAGATACCTCAGGTATTAAGTACTATCTCCTTCCAGTTCGTAATGTATAGTATTGTGTTATGCTATTTTATTACCTTTGTCAAGGGTAAAGACAGATAGGCAGAACTACCCATTTCTTCCTGACTGGCCTTTGAATACCATATGGGGCTTTTACAAATTTTTGTCTGTTTGTTTAACATGGTCTTAAACTTACTGAGAAAGCAAATCTGTTAACTTTTTCATTTATCACTTTTATAGTGTACTCTCGTTTCTCACATTCTAATAAGACTGTATTTTGAAAGTGTATGATGGGGAAATAAGCAATTTAAACAGAACTACTTGCACTGTAATTTCTATAAGTTTTATGTATCTTAGAAGCCTGTGCCATGAACAGTGGGCAGGCTTAACAAGAAAGTCCCCACCTCTGTGACCGCAGTGAAGAAATGAGTATATATTAGAGAAAATCCTGGCTGTGATCAGTGTCTGAAAACCATCTGGCAGGCTCTGGTCCTGATCCTTCCTGAAGCCCCCTTTGACTTCAAAAAGACTGCAGGGTGATGCAGCCCACAGTCTCTGCAGGTCATTTATTAGTTTGCTTTGTGCCCTCAGAATAGCAGTCTTCTATTCATCCCTACTTTCTTTTGCATAAGAGGTTGAGCTGCGTTGTTTCATTGCTGTCCTCAAGGCAACCTACATTATCTTACAGCTGCTGTACTGTTAATGTTCTGAAATAAATGAATTCTCTGCTGTCCTGTCATTTGATAACAAAATGATGATTACACGAAAAGAGAATTCATGTCTGAACTGTGTAAGTTAGTCAGTACTGGCTGCTATGTCTCTATGGCATGTTTGTCCTCTTCTTCCCCTTTTCTATCAGTAGAAATTGAATTTAAAAACAAATAGTTGTTCTTTGCAAATAAAATACTGAGGACTCAACAATTTTCTTAGTAGTTTTCTTTCTACTCAGTCTGATCTGATAATTCTGTAAAATGCAGTTTCTTTGGAGACTTGAATTTCATCATACCTAAAGAATAAGTCCAGAAAAAGACAAAAAAAAAACAAACAAAAAACCACCCCATTTTGCTTTTGAGGTGTAAAGCCAGGTTAAACTCTCGTTATAGCTTAGTATTTTTATTGTTACATTACCGTGTGTCTTTTTATGTCTTTGCTTCTCTCTCTCTCTCTCTCTCTCTCTCTCTCTCTCTCTTTTTCCAGAGAAAGCCATGTCACATTCTGTTATTTATCCTTTGTTTCTGTAATTTTGCGATAGTTAAAAGCTAAGGACACGCTGCTATTAGTAGGGCAGAGAGGCATTTTGGCTGTCCTGTCTCTGAGACCTTTGATTAATTTCAAACTGCCTTTGGAAGAGCATCCCTACTTAGCTGTAACTCTCCAAGCTGTAACTCTCCAAGAAACTTAAATTTCTGCATTTCCTGCATCACCTTGAAGAGTGCTCCTTGGTAGACTTTCTGTGTCTTAGCAAGTGGGTTGTTTGTCTGCTGAGACATGCTTAAAGCAGTCAAGTGTGTTCCGTCCAGTTTCATTTGTGAAGCTGTTTGCAGTGGTTCTCCCCAGGAGACCGTCAGCTGATGATTTATAAAACCTCACCTGCTCAAGCCAGTTCTCCTAAAGAGGCACAAAAGCATAAAAGGGTTTCATGTTATCCCCAGTGATACTCTAAAGGCAGGTAAAGAGCTAAATAGTTTTAGACCCCTGAAGGTTCTGCAGAAACAGCAAATAACTTCTACCTCTGTGAGATCTGTGTTGACCTCTTAACTGTGCCATACAGAATTCTTTTAATTCTTCAGACATAGGAAAATACTTCAGCATCCAGACACTTGCTGCTCATGTTTCTGAAATACTTAATGCTACTGTGGTGGCTCTGCACAGCTACGCTTCCGAGCTTTGCCTGCATACCTAGCCATGCCCTCAGTGCCAGCCAGTCCTGGCAAACTGCCTTGCTCCAGCAATTCTTGACTTCAGCTGCGGTAGAGTGGTCAGTGTCAGAACAGTAGTAAAGTGGGCTGGGCCCAGGGAGTGGTAAATGCAGTTAAATCCATTTGGTGGCCAGTGTCATGGTTTGGACCCAGCCAGGGACTGAGCACCATGTGGCCATTCACTCGCTGCCCCTCCCTCCACCCCCCAAATGGGAAGGAGAAGAAGGATAAAAATCCCCAAACTCGGAGTTGAGATAAGAACTTAATACAGTAATGCAAAAGTAGAAGTAACAACAAAAATAGGTTGTGAAGGTTGTGAAGGCTCTGGAGAACAAGTCGTCCACGGAGCAGCTGAGGGAGCAAGGGTTTCTTGGCCTGGAAGAAAGGAGGTGGAGGGGAAACCTTCTACCTCTCTACAGCTACCTGAAAGAAGGTTGTAGTGAAGCTGGGTTCAGTCTGTTCTCAGGTTTACACTGGACATTAGGAAAAATTTATTCACTGAAATGGTTGTAAAGCTCTGGAACAAGCTGCCTAGGGAAGTGGCAGTCACCATCCCTGGAGGTATTCAAAAGATGTGTAGATGTGGCGTTGAGACACATGGTTTAGTGGTGACCTAGCAGTGATGGTTTAACAGTTTGCCTTGATGATCTTGAAGGTCTCTCCCAACCAGAACGATTCTATTCTGTGATATGCCTGCTTTAAATGAGGGAAGAACAGCCAGGATTGCAACTCTTGGTTTTCTTGTGGCATGCTAGAATGTTCATTTTTCATTTTAATTTTTCTCATATATGGTGGGGTTTATTTAGTTGGAAAACTCTGTTTGTATTACAAAATGTAGGAGTGGACATTTGCCAAATTCTTTTTATCTAATTAAGAAAGTAAAAATAATGACAATCAGTGTGCCATGTCACCAAAAATGTAGGATTCAGTTTTAAAACTGCTTATTTTAAGTGCCCACATGGATACACCTGATCAAGTGTGACTTTTTGTGGAATTAGTTTTGGTTATCAATCAAGTTAAGCTTTCCCCAGCTTTTTATTTGCTCTCTCAGTTATGATTTTGCACTGGTAAATACAGTCTGGCTAAGTTCCTAGGTTTCATTTCTTTGAGCAATAAGATTGAGATGGTAGAAGAAGTAAAGGCAAGTGATATCTTCTTACTCCTTCTGGGAGATCTCACTGCAAAAGATCTCCCACACCATATTACATAATGAAATATCTGTTAATGTTCAGATAGATCCTGTGGCATTTAGCATCTTGATTTTATGTTGTCTGGTTGTGAAACCTTATAAAATGTAATGTTCTCTAACCTTTCAAAAACATTAATAGGTGTGATGTCAGTGTTTCCTAAGTAGTCAGCTTCCATTACTATAAACCTGACTTCTATTTAGAAAAGCCCAGGTTGCAATTCACTGCCTTGCAGGAAAGAAAAAAAGGAAGAAAAAAGGGAATATTTTGTCTCTTAACACTTCCTATATTTTCTCTTTAAATTTCCAGTTCTCTTTGAAGTGAAATGACCTTTTAAATGTATGTTTATTTAAAATTCTTTGCTGTATCTTGAACTTTTGATGTTATTTATCTTAACATTTTATCTTGTGCAAGCTTTTAATTTTTATGTGTGTGACTATTGTAGTTATACATAGAAACAGCATCCCTTCCACTCTTGATTTTTTTAAAATCTAAACTAAAGCTAATCTGTATGGTTAAAGACTCATCTCCTAGTAGAAATCTGTAATTGTACAATTTGTGTTTTGGCAATTTGCCCGTAATTATCTGTTCTTCAATTTTTCATGATTCCTTTGATATGATAAACATTTTCTTTTTCTTTTTTCCATACAAAATCTCCTTGCTCCTTTCTCATGTGAAGGGTGGTGATTTTGACCAGAAGCACAGCAATGGTATTCTGTAGCAAGGATGGATTTTATTTCTTTTGAGGAATGTTGGTGGGCAGTGATTTAAAGGTTTTATAGCCTTATACGACGATAAGAAGATGGACTTTCTTTATGTTACGGCTGACATCCCTAAATTTTCAGTGTGCTATGCAAATTTGATAGAGATACAAAAGGCAAATATTTTTACTTCAGTTTTGTATGTAACTAAATGTAAAAAGAAAACCAAATTCTGTCAGAATGGATCCTAAATTGCAGCTTGAGTAAAATTTATTGTGTTGGAAAATATTTTTTTTTTCTTTTTCCTCCCCAGGAGGCGAAAAATCAAGCTTATTGGCAGGGGTTGCTTTCCTTTAGTGCTCTGAGAAACAGATTAACTATTTTAGGGAAACAGAGCATCTACTAAATGACTGGCAGATTCTATTGCCAGTTGTCTTAAACTCTCATAATCTCTGTTTAAATAATACTTTGGTAGTTTTTATCCATAGCCATTTCCACACGAAAATGTAGTTTTTATTTAATTTATTACGTTTATTGAAAAACAATCTATTGACAAAGGTTTCTCATGCTGTCATGGAAAAACATAAAATGCAGCAAAAGAAATAGTAAAGTTTTTTTGTCTGGTTGATATGGGTTTTTGTTTTGTTTTGTTTTGCTATGTATCTTAAAATGGAAAGCTCTTGGAAGTGTGAAGTGGCTGAAAAAACACCAGATTAACATCTAAACAGTGTTTTTCCAGTCAGCTGCCATTGTAACAAGGCTGACTTCAGCTGGTTTCAAATTTGACAGGAATTCTGATCAATGGTAAAATATAGAGATAAAAGTTTGTGGAGGAATTATTTGAATAAATTAAAGTATATTGCAATTCTTGGCTTTTGCTATTTGTATTAGACTAGTGCCAAACTCAAATTTATTTTATTTTCCTCCAAGAACAGGGACCTGTAAGAACATGGGCATGCAAAACAGTCCCAGGTTCTTGCTAAGATTTTTACACCAAACCTTAGCTGCAAGAAAATTCTATCCTTTGTTGCATAAGCAAAAAAGTTTTAAATCTGCTGGCAAAAAAAAGAAAAAAAGTTAAGGCTCTGTGGGAAATGGGTTTAGCTAAGCCTGAAAACACCATTCTTATGGATTACAAGCATTGGATTGTGAACATTAGATTTTTTTTTTTTTTTTTCTTTTACATTATAGGTCTCACAGACGGTTTATTATAGTATGGGTTTTGATATATGTACATGCATGCCATATATCCCAGCTAGAGCCACTGACTTCTGCTGAGACTGAAGACAGCCTTGCCAAGGGACACGTGCTTGGTGGGAATGACACTTCACTGAGCCCACCCGAAATCCTCTGGTGGAGGAAGCTGAGGCTCCTGAAAGGATCAGAGCAGGGACGACATACTCCTGTATGCCCCTTCACATGGCAATTGGCTATTTTGTGAGGTATGTTTATATATCAACACTGATGCCAGCATGTTCCTCACAGCTCCTGAGGTAAGCCCTCAGATGTGAAGCTCTGCAAGGTATTCCATGTATCTTCAATAGGCAGTTAATTATGCCTCGTCATTTGTATGACAATAATGAATGGGCTTCATCAGCAAGTTAGGCAGCTCTGCTTCTGTCAGCTACAGCCATTCTGACAGTTTCAAATGCTCAGTTGACCATTTTTGGGTTGTGTTTTTTTTTTTTTGTATGTACAAAAGAAGAAAAAACTACTGATAAGGTTGTGTGATAACAGGCTTCTCTTTCTGTAATACTAGGGGAAGATGATAATGAACTTTTTCTGTCTTATGCAGTAATTAATCTGTTACTCCCAAGAATACATGTTCTGGGCTCAAGCCATGCTTTTTTCCTGGTTGGGAAAAGGACTTTCGTAGCTCCTGAATCCCAGAGTCATTTCTCCTCAGACTGCAAGAATAGTGTAAAACCTTTTTACATTATTGCCCATTCACCTGTGAGGCAAACAAAATGGACAAAATGAGGATGGAGGAGATGGGATAGTTTGGACTATATGTGAACTCCCTCTCCCACCTTGCTCTTTATATTAGGAGACTGGTCTGAATTCACAGCCAATGCTGATGCTTCATTTAAAATCTTGGGGGACAGAAGAAGCTGAGTGCTATCAATTCCTAAATTTTTTATTTTTTTTTTTTTCCCTTCAGAGAATATATGCACATTTATTATAATCTCTTAGGAGGACTATGCTCTCTCTGCAGAATGCAATTAATATGGCAGTGAATAAGAATTAGATAATAGTCTTTAAACTGTCCTTAGTGCTGACCGTTGTGTTCTGTACTGCAGAAAGCAAACTGACCAGCACTGTGTATAATCTTCTAGTCGTTGGATATAATTGTCTGTGGTTTTCAAAAAGAGGCTATTTGACTAATGGAACCTAGCAGTTTCCTCATTACTTTTCTAGTTCAATGACAGAATACTTTCATTATTATGAACATTAAAAATATGAAATCTAGAAATCTTCACAACCAGAACTCCATTTGGACAGCAGACTGTAGTAGTTAAAAGAAGGAAACACTAAATAGGACCTTCACAGTAGGAAGTATTTCTCATAACATTTGCCTGATGTGTAAGATTGGGTACTTCACTATGGAACTGGCACGTTTATGAGATACCCTTATGCCACAGCTGTCCACTTCGGCTGTCTGGCTTTTGACAGATCACACAGAGAGCTAGGGTTTTAATCCATTTGCAGCACCTGCCATTGATTTATTGCTGGTCATTTTACTGATATGGTCTCATTCTTTCAACATAGCTGACCTTTTTTAGTTTTACCAGTCGTTCCTTTCCTTTTCCAGAAGGCAGTTTTTCACTGTTGTATTTCTGTAATGGGAACTTGCTGTGTAGAAACAGAATTCTATTGTGTAGCTTAAGTGGAATATTTCCATACAGAGAGTGAACACTCTCTTAAAGGCACTCATTTGTGTGAGAAACCACAAATAAGACATATAGATTAAAGAGAAATATGAATAGCCAGGTTTTACTTTGGGTTGAGATCTAAAAGCCAGACTATTCCCAAGTCCTGTACGTCCTGGCTTTGAGTTTGTAACTACGCCCTTCAAGTTCAGTGCCTTTCAAGGCTGTCTTTCACTAGAAACCCCTTCAAGTTCTGTGTCTTTGCTTAACATGTGGCATTACTGTGAAAAGTCATTCTAAGAGAGAGACTGTATTATTCAGCAAACGATCCTTTTGTGTATTCAGTGACAACTGCTGACTTCAGTTATACAAGTAAGATATGCTGCATTTGCTCTACCTACACAAGGCAGAGTGAGCAAAGCCAGGAGAAAGTAAGCTGGATTCTAGCCCATCTTGTAGATCGCCAACAGTTTAGAGCTGTATGTGGGTTCCCATCGATTATGCATCATGTGCTCTGAAGACAAAAGGTGCTGCTTATATGTGCTCATGGCCATTGCTTGCACACACTCAGGGTATAGTTGGGAGCTTGAGCTGTGCTGCAGGCAGGTAGTGTGAGCATCCAGAAAAGAAACCTGGTTAGAAGGGAAATTACTGAATGGAAGAAGTTGTCTGCTGAAATACTGAAAAACTGTCAGAGAAAATGCCTGCTAGCTTGGAAATTATTAGCCTGAGAACCAGGCCTGTGAAACACCCTTGAGAAGTGTAGCTGTCATTTTCGGACTACAGTTAGGCACCTGCAAACTGAACCCATCCTGTGAAACCACTAATAATAACAAAACCAAGGAACTGTATTGGACACTTATCTCCTGAAAAAGTGGAAACATCCCGAGAAAAAGTAAGAATAGGAAGCTGCTGATGGCTGTTCTAACTGCAAGAACAGAAAAGACAGCTTAGAGAATTTAAAAATGCTCTGTAATTTTTTACAGAGATTAGAAAACATCACCTACTGGCTCTCCCAGGTGAAATTACCAACATCTCTTGGATGCTGTATGATTGAAATGGTGGTGTCCTATATCCTCTTATGTCTCTATGACATAAAAATGACTGAATTTTTATCCAATATGAAGCTTCTCTGACAACTCCCCATAGTGCATGTACTTTCCCTTCTCCTAATCAGGCTGAGCTCTCTGCAAGACCTTTTCTGTGAGATTTTTGATCCCTGCTAGGGGTGCCTGACTGACTGCAGACTCCATGATGCAGATCAACTGAAGTGAGACTTTGTCATTTACTTGCTTCCTCTGGGCCCCCTTCTGGGTTCAGTTTGGTTTGCCTCTAAGGAATCTAGAGGGAACCATCCACTCTAGGATGCTTTGTCCTGCTTCTGTAATCTTTACTGTGCTTGGTGCCATATATAGAAGTAATTTATCATGAGTATATCTGCTGTCATATTATTGATAACTTTACTGCTAATAATTTTGTAGCAAACTGTTATGTTATTCATGTACTTGTTGCTGCTATTTTTGTGGTATTTGTGCCTGTCAGTAGTAAAGTACATGAATTTAGAGGGTAAAGCCTAAGTCTTCTTGTGTATTGTGGGATCCTATGAACCTGCAATTGTGATGTCTATACACCTTGCAGGCCAGGTGACTCTTCAGGCTGTGAATGGAGGCAGCCTGCTCTATGTAGGACAGTGGTGTCCATGCTAGGAAGGACTCAGTTTAGCAGATTGAGTTCATAGAACTATTAGGAAGAAAAATGTTTATTTTCAGCTGGCAACTGAACAACACGCATCCACTCTCTCGCTTCTTCCCCAGTAGCTGGGTGGGGAGGAGAATAAAAAACCCCCAAAAGTAAAACTCTTGGGGAACAGTTTAATAACTAAAATAAAATGTAATAATAATTGTAACAATAATTATAATAATAAGGAAAATAAAGATAGCAAACAGAGAAAGAAATAAACCCAAGAAAAATAGGTGACATACAATATAACTGCTTACCACCTGCTGAATGATACCCGAGTAGCATTCCATTCCCCCTGGCCAGCTCCCGGCAGTTTATACACTGAGCATGACACTCTGTGGTATGGAATATCCCTTTAGCTAATTTAGGTCAGCCGTCCTGGCCATGCTTCCTCCCAGCTTCCTCTGTAACTTAGGAGGAGAGCTGCTTAGCAACAACTGAAACATCAGCGTATTATCAACATTATTGTCACACTAAATCCAAAGCACAGCACTGCACCAGCTACTAGGAAGAAAATGAACTCTATCCCAGCTGGAACCATGGCAGCAGCTGCCCCTTATTCTATACTACTTATCTCATGCCCAGGTCCCATGATTTCCAGTCATCCCAGTTAATCACCGTCACCTTTCCTCTCTTTTGATATATATACACACACACAGACAGATATCCTTCCCTTAGTCATTGGGCCATCTCTATAAAGTGCTGGCAGAGTTCAATCAGCCCATGACTTTGGGCTCCATCTGTTAGAACAGTCTTTTGGGCAGGGTGGATGGTGCAAAGTGCACTGTTGTCAGGGCAGGATCGGGTTTGGGTGTGGGGCAACAGACAGGTGACGCCGAGTGCAGCAGGAGGGGGGTGTGTAGGGATGGGTTATGCTGAAAGTGGTTCTGGTTCTGTCACTACTGCACTTTGCGTGGTTTTATCAAAATTCATTCTTCAGTAACCTCAGTGATTTTTACTGCATTAGCATTGATACAGCTTATAAAAATTATAGCAGTGATGGCATACAGTGGCAGGGTTATGTAGTAATTGATATCATGCAATCGAATTAATTGGCTATTCTCACCTAAAATCAACCATCTGCTAGGAAGAAAATGAACTCTATCCCAGCCCAAACAAGGACATTCACTTATTATATTACTTTTTTTTCCTGTGGGAATTAAAATGAATAAGAATGCAGACAGAGAAGACCTCAGTGCCGTTTCTATAGCTCTCTCAACTTGGAAGTCATCGAGGAGTGTATTCTCATTTTACTGTAGGTACTCAGAACCTCATAAAAATTGCTTGGATTTTGCCACTGAGTCGAGGAAAATAATAAATTCTTTTATGAAGGACAAGAAGGTTCTTGTTCAGATTCCAGCCTTTTATCTCTTGCTTTCTATCGTTATAGTATTGGACAATAAAAAAATTAAGCTGAATGATGATCTTTGTTATATAATCTAAGTTTATCTGTAACCTTGGCTAATCTATAGTCTAGAATAAGGTAGAGACCTCATGATTTACAGACCTTAAAGTCACAAATGTTAGACAGGATTTTAGTTCTGTGTTTCAATAGTACAGGTCAGAGAGGTAAAGTATGTTTCAAAATAACACTTGGCATGCAAGTAAAATAATGGAGAATCTAATCTGTGCCCTACTGAAAAACATCCTCATTTCATTTTAATGTTTACTGCATTCTGGTTTTGGAAGGAGTGATACTTTAATTCAGTATTTTTTATATAGTAGCAGAGCATTAATTGGAGATATAATAACATAGAGTGACTTTCACTAAACAGTGAAAATTAAACTGATTGATAGATAATCAGACAGTATATAGGGCCTTTATTTTTATTTATAGAACTTTTGCTAAAATTCTCAAGGATCTTGTGTGATAATGGGCTTCAGTGAGATAAACTTAGAAATAAACACTAAAAATATATACATATTTGAAAAAATAAAAATCCTTGTGCATATTGACATTAGTATGTGTTGGGATATTTCTCAGCATATTATTTTTTTACATTTTAGTAATGAAAATTTTTTTGATGTGAAATTGACTCAATATAAATAGACATAAGGCATAATTAAGTTAGCTTTTTATTAGAAATTAATTAATTTTATTAGAAATAAATTTAAACAATAATTTAGGATAGAAATTATTTTATTTGAGGTCATTAATTAATTTTAATTAATTTAACAATTTAACAGTTGTTAACATTTTAACAATTTAACATTAAATTAATATTTTTTAAAACAATTATTTAATTGGTTAAATTAATGTGAATAAAATAAATCAATTTAAATAATAATTTATATATGCTTCTGAGATACATAAAGTTTTTCAATGAAAAGCCATTTGTGGCATATTGATTCATGTTGAAACTTAGGGTACTTGTGTACAAACCAATATAAGCAATAGCTCAGTAGTTAATTACATTTTCAGTGTTGTCTACTAATGTTTAATTCTCAGTGGATATACAAATCATCTTTACTATGGAGCTACCTTGGATTGTATACCCATACATGTATGTTGCCTTCTATACCCCACAAACAAAATATGTTAAAGAACTCACACTGGTAAAGTCCTTGGAGTTCAAGCAATTCAAGGTGAAAATGCTCTTCTCTTGATTAATAGTTGTCACATTATCCATTTATGCTCTCTTTTATGGGCTGGGTGGTGCATCCTACATTTGTAGGACACTTGTGTTGGTAAAACATACAAACTTCAAACCTCTTCATCATATGGAAGTTTGCATATCTAATATGGAGTAATTTTAATAAGATAGGGTATTTAAATCTAAACAATGTGAAACTGGAAATGAAACCTTTCTGGAGATGGAATTGAAATCAAAACGAATGGTTAGCTTCTCTAAAAGAGATTAATTTCTCTGCCCACTACAAGGTCTGTTCAGTTCTTTTTCTGCTGACGCACTCTGACATTACCCATTTTTTTGTTTAATTTACTGTGCTTTACACAGAGACAGGCATACATCTGGAGTTTTTTTGGCTGCATTACTATATCTCCTTGTGATCAAAGTCTCTCTCACCCAAGCTGGTAATTCTAGAGGTGAGAGAAATGCTTTCTGCAACCCTTGACTTTTGACATCCTTCTGTTGGCTTTCAACATCTAAAAGACTTCATACAAATTCAATAAAAATGTTTTGTACATTACTTTACTCTTAATACCTGACTCTAAATTCTTTTGCACTGAGCATAAGAGTTTCTACATGGAGATGTTATGCACAGTAAACACTTATATCTTCAGAAATATGCTAAATGTTGTTATAATTGGAAATGTATTTGAGAGTTATCAGGCTGGTACAGAATTATAGGACCTTGATAGTTTGAAATGGCTGATCTGGTAACAGAGGAAGGAGGAAAGGCTTATTCAGCCTGCTTAAGAGTTCTTTTTTTATTTGCTTTAATTAAAGATTTAAGTGGTTGATGAAGGAAAGTAATTGTGAAAGAGTTTTCATTCATTTAAAATTGGAAAAGGTTTTGAAATAGGAACCGGAAAATGAAGATGTGTTGGCTAGATGTGATCTTTGAGAAAACTGCAAGAACTGGACAAAAATGTAGGTAGTAAGTAAATTATATAGATCATACATCTAACTATCTATAGCTATACATGTCTCTATATTTAATTTACTTCAAGAAGATAATCTTAGTACTTTCAACATGAAAATTTTCAGGTTTTTTTTTTCCAAAATAGTATCTTTCTTCACTCCCACCCCCCTTTTCCTTGTTTTTAATTTTGCCTTTCAGATTTATTTTAAATCCTAAAATAAAATAACATTTATCTTGTTAAGACTACATGTATTTTTTTTACATTTTTGGTTGACCGAAACAGCAAAAATGTTCAGAACAAAGCAAAAAAACAAAAACAAAAGCAAAAAAATACCCAATCCAAACCCAGAATGAAATATGCTCTCATCCTTTAAATACACAACTGGAGATTGAGTTGAACCTTCATGTCCCCTTTCATTGAACAGGGTTGTGGAGGAATGTGAGGAAACTAAAAGTCTGAGGGGCTGAAGTATATTGTAACTTAGGGGAGAGGAAAGACACCTGAATGGGAAGGTGGAAGGGTATTTTTTGTTTTGAGAGTCTGAAGTATCTGGACACCAAGTCAGGTACTTGAAATATAACCAAAAGATGAAAGCCATATATTGGAAGGATTTTTATTTTTAAAAGTAAATAATCTTGTTTTTGATGTAGTGTCCTAAGTTGCTTAGACTTAGTTCTCAACTCTCTGCTCCTCAGGCCTCTGGATTTAGGTGTTCTGTGGTCAGCTAGTGTGCTCACTGACCAATGCTTTGTTTAAACAATTCTGGCTCTGTTTGGAAACAGGACATGATGAAAAAGAACTCATGAAGATATCAGCTGGAAGATTAGAATCCTGTTTCAAACTTTAATTTATGTGCATACTTCAGACATCTTTATTGTTACTTGTTCTTGGAGGGGAGAATAATGGCTACTTTCCTTCAGAGCAATCTTTAAATCTACAGAAAATGATGGCCCAACATGCTAGCCTGCAAGTGTCTGGTATGTTCCCAGTGCTACAAGAATAAACCAATCATTTTTATATTCTAAAAGCAACTGAGGTTTGTTACAGGCAAAGATATATGTAGTCAAAGTAATCTTTGGTTTCATGTTAAAAAGAAAGATTTGAATAGCAAATATGGGAGATGGAGGTAGCAGGTGCTGTCATGTAAGATTAGGTTCAAGGAGCTGAGTTTCTGATGAAGGTAAACACTGCACCAATGTGGTTTGTTGTAAAGATAGGTATGTAACTATGGGGACAGCTGCATGATATTTATGATATGAAAATTGCATATGTTCCGTTACTTGAGTAAGTAAGTAGGATGCCTGCACTTGTCATCATTTCCAAAACCAGCCTCTGCAAGATGTGAGGTTTTGCATACTAATCAATGTTAAGGAATCTCCTGGTGATGAATAGGTAATTTAAAAATAATTATTTTGGACTGATTGATCTTGTAATTTGTTTGTAATTTGTAAATTGTTTTGTAATTTGCAGTAGTTCAAATGTAATACCTTTTTTTTTTTTCTGATTAATATTTATATCAATCCACTTATCTGTACATCTTACAAGTCATAAATACATTTTGGCTTTGTAAGTCTAGTGCTGCTAAGACTTGTTAAATTATTTAGCAGACTAGGAAAGTTTGCCTCAAAAAAAGGGAAAATGTTCTCACATCAGCATTCAAACGCCCCTATGCAATTAAAAGCCTTATCAGTGAACCTAACTATACTATTTTAATTTAAAACTTACAAAAGGAATTGGTAGCAATCTGACATTAAACTTTTTGTACCATACATATTTTTAGTTTTTTTACAATAATGCTCTCTGCTGCCATTAAATTTTGATAAGCCAACACTAGGATTAACACTTATTTCTGTGATAGTAATTAGTTCATGTAAAGAAGGTAATTCGTTGCACTGCATTCGTAAGAAGATGCAAGGGCCCTGTTGTCTTGGGCCAAAGCCATCTTATACTGTAACAATACAGTCAATTTGCCTTCAGCTCTGAGCTGTATCTGGTAAGAAATGATTAGAATAATCCAATAGATGTTCCAGGGTATAAAAGTATACTAGAATATGTGGCAGCAGTTGATAACATTCTATCCAGCTTATTACTTTAAAAGATGTATCACCTTTGCAGGGAGTAGATTCACAACAGACTGCACTTCCCTGAGGAGATAAGGAGTGTGCCAAAAAGCACATAATAACAGTTATTACCTAGCGGTTCTATACTGAGTCATGCAAATACCGGTTACCTACTGATTACCACGACAAGTAGAGATGTGGTGACGTAAGCCAACACTGGACTGTGGTAATCGTTCAGTAATAACGATTCAGTTCCTCCAAAAGCAAGTATGAAACATGTTAGACTCCCAAAATCTTGAGACACTGAAGAGTATCAAACTATGTTTCAAAATACTGTTCCTCAACTTCAGTCCCCAAAATAAGCCTTCAGTAGTTTGTTCCATATGTCCTGAGACCAAGACTGCCTACATTTAAGATTAGCTGTTAACTAATCTTAAATGCTTAAGGGAGCTAGAAGACCAGCATGGTT
>NW_008623476.1:0-1075 GCF_000691845.1 Merops nubicus | reverse complement strand
GACCATGGCCCATTGGTCCAGCCTGTCTATGTCCCTCTGAAGGGCCTCCCTACCCTCAAGCAGATCAACACACCCACCTAGCTTGGTGTCATCTACAAACTTAGTGAGGGTTCTCTCAGTCTCCTCATCAAGATCATTGATAAAGATGTCAAAGAGGAGCAGCCTCAGCACTGAGCCCTGGGGAACACGCTTTCTGACCGGCCCCAACCAGATATAACTCCATTCCCCACCACTCCCTGAGCCCGGCCATCCAGCCAGTGCACGATCCAGCAGAGTGTGCACCCATCTAGGCCTAGGGCAGCCATTTTTTTGATGAGAATGCTGTGGGGCACAGTATCATAAAGCTTTACTGAAGTCAAGATAAACAACATCCACAGCCTTTCCCTCATCCACCAAGCATGTAACTTTGTCATAAAAGGAGATGGGGTTTGTTAAGCAGGACCTGCCCTTCATGAACCTGTGCTTAGTGGGCGTGATATCCTAGTTATCCTGTAAATGTTTTGTCATACCTGCTGTCCTGGTTCAGCTAAGATAGGGTTGGTTTTTCACCGGCTCTATGACCTTTCCTGGCACCGAGGTCAGACTGACAGGTCGTTAGTACCAAGGATCCTCCTTCCTGCCCTTCTTGTAAATGGGAGTCACATTAGCCAGTCTCCAGTCCATGGGGACCTTCCCAGTTAGGCAGGACTTCTGGTAAAACATGAGGAGTGGCTTATTAAGCACATTAGCCAGTTCTTTCAGTACCCTTGGATGTAACCCATCTGGCCTCATAGACTTGTGTATGTTTAGGTGATGCAGCAGGTCACTAACCATTTCCTCTTGTATTATAGAAACCACCTCCTGCTCCCCATCCCTGCCTTCCAGCTCAATGGGTTGGCCACTCAGCAAGCAGTTAGTGCTGCTATTAAAGACTGCGATTAAAGACTGAGGCAAAAAAGGCATGCATACCTCAGACTATTCCTTCTCCTCAGTCACTATGTTTCCCCCTGCATCCAGTAAAGTATGTTTTCCTATTGGGGGATGTCACGGTCCGCTCCCCTCAGCAGATATGTGATGGTTCGTTTGCTGTGATCTC
>NW_008623475.1:13037-17092 GCF_000691845.1 Merops nubicus | reverse complement strand
GCTTTGAATGAGTAGTTGACAACTGACACTTAACTGTGGCCATTAAATATGGATCTCTCTTAGGTAACCTCTGCCTTTCACAGAAACACATTTGGTTTCAATAAAAAGGTAGGCTTGGGATTTTTGTTTAACTCCAAAAAGTCCAAACTAGTCCTTCTGTCTGCAGTTACTACCCTGACAGCTCAAGCCATCGTTGACTTCATCAGCAGTCACTCATCTCATGACACGTGTCACTAAAACCATTGTCCCCTTGGATGCAAGTCCCTTCCACTCCTGTTAGAGCTCTTCAGAGAGTGCAGCAAGGCTCAACCTCATCCAGAAAAATCCTTCACAGCAGTGGAGGGAACCAAAAAACTTCTGCCAGCCTGCAGGGCTAGGGGCACTAGTTCAGAGCAGCTACCCCTCTGTAACACACAGGGTTTGGAAGATGGATTTTGTTGGCCAAGACCTCTGCCTGCCTTCTACAACACAGCCTGTCACTGTGGCAGGTGGTTTTGCCCAAAGCAGGGGTGACAAACCTCTTGACCAACAAAGTTACTGCTGAACAGCTTGCTGGATTGCTGGAGCTCAGGTTTAGAGGGGATGCAGGGATGAAGCCTTCATTTGCCTAGCTTGCCCAGGAGGCCCAGTTTAGTCCAGAACTAGAGCTATTACTCACAGGTTTGCATAAAACAAAACTGGAGGAGGTTGTGGTTCTCCTCTCACCCCAAAGCTCAGCTGTGAGGCAAGGAAAGCAGCATTTAATTCTGCTCCTCTGCCTCACTTGTCCACCCACACCTCAACTTCTGTGAGCACACAATGGTCAAGCACAACTATGAAAGACCAGCAGAGCCATGCTGAGGTGCCCAGCTCACCTCACCTGCTGCAGGGAACACAGGCACCAAGTTTTAAACCTGCCAGTAAGCCAAGTGATGAGATTAATCATTATCCTGACAACTGTGGATTTGTCACCTCTTTACATTTCTTTATATTTCTAATTTCCTTCTCCTTCCCATAGAAAGCTCATTTCTCAGACCATTATCCCACCCAGCATCTTACAACCAAACTATTTAAGTAGATTATTTGTCAGGTCCAAGTGACCTTTACAGCTACTGACTCAATGAGCTGATGTATCTTTGCCAAAAATGAAGTACAAGTTGCAGTGAGCTTTCAGTGGCAAGTGTAAAAATAGTTCCTGAAGTAACACAATTGCTAATTACTCCCCCAAAGCTACAATACATTTTAAACCTGTGGGTTTGCTCATTTTTCTTATAGGCTTTGTTTAGAGGATGGACTTAGTCAGTCAAAAAATCCCAAGAAAGTGGGAGAAGACAAAGAAAAACAGGAACTGGGAAAAGGTGAAGTAATAACGTGGGAAGTATATGGACCAGGAGGTCCACAGGAGTTTAAGAGCAGGAAGCTTTTAAGGCAGGAGAACAGACTGGATCTCAGAGGTGACCCCTAAGACAGGACTTGTGAGCAAGAATGACAAAGTGGGTGCCTCAGAGCTGGGGAAATGGTCTGTGGAGCAAGACCTGCACGGTGGCAGAACCTGATCTGTGCCTGCAGCTCCCCTCCACTGACACGTACAAAATTGTCCACCATTTCTTGTCCCAGACCAAGCTGCTCCCTGATAAATTGGGCTTGTGAGCCAGAGAAGGATACAGGTTGACTCCTGCATGCCCAGCAGCAGACACCAGAGGGGCTCCCAGTGTGCTGGTGGGAGGAGTGGAGCTCTGAGAGGGAGCTGTGGGCCTTGTTCCACCTCCCTGAGGCTCTGCTCTGCTGCCTGTGACTAATTCTGCACTTAAATCAGAACATGAGGACTCCTGCTGCTACATGCACTTCCAACAGGCCAGCCAAAGCTCTCCTTTCCTTTAGCCTTGAACTACACTACTCACCCTGCTTTTGCATTAACTCATTTAATGCTCTCTGCCTGCTCTTCATTAGGCTCTTTATTACCTCCTGTTTCGTGTGATTTACCTCCTCCTACCCTTGTGCACAGTTGAAGACGTGGTGGGTGGCAAACATCAACGCTGCAGATGGGATCATGGGAGCCTGTTGACTTGCCCAGGGGCAAGTAAATGTGGAGGTGGAACAACCTTCCCTCCCTCAGTGAGGGTATGGGGCAGGTTTTGACCCCTCCTCACCCCCTACAGCTCCCTGAAAGGAGGCTGGAGCAGGATGGGGGTCAGGCTGCTCTGCCCAGTGACAGGACAAGAGGAAACAGCCTTTGCACCAGGGGAGGTTTAGGTTGGATATGAGGAAAAATGTCTTGCCCAAAAGGGTTGTTGAGCCCTGAAAATGCTGCCCAGGGCAGTGGTGGAGTCCCCATCCCTGGAGGGGTTTCCAAGCTGTGGAGATGTGGTGCTGAGGGACATGGGGCAGTGGGGACCTGGCAGTGCTGGGTTAACAGTTAGACTTGATGATCTTAAAGGTCTCTTCCAACCAAAACCATCCTATGATTCCATCAATCTTTTAAACTTTGTTTCCTGTTTGAAAATATGTTGAGAGAGGCCCCAAGCAACAGCTTTTACCTGAAAGTTCAGGCCCAAACTCCTTCAGTTCTCTCCACACAAACAGAATACATTTTAAACCACCAAGTACAGGGTTCAGACTAAGGTTTGGTTTAAACATGCATAGACAGATATGCAATATGAATTATAGAATCATTTTGCTTGGAAAAGACCTTTAAGATCATCAAATCCCACCATTAATCAAACTCTACCAAGCCCACCACTAAACCATGTCCCTAAACTGAGGACAAATACACACACACACACATCAAACCTCCTTGCCACCTCTCCTAGCATCAAAAAATGATTAAAAATGAGAAGAACATTACAGTTACAAAGTCAGATACTCCAAATCCAGCCTGCTTTGGTAGAAGGCTCAGCACACTCAACAACCAAAAGCAAGAGGCTATGCTTCAATTAATCAAGTCGTAGAAGGAAAATGTTATGCACAAGGAAGAAGGGTTTGGGGTTTTTCTCCTCTTGATTTCAGTTTTGACATGAAAAGAAACCTGTTTTTTAGTTAAATGAGCCTATGAGCAGAGTTGGGTCAAAGTCAGAAAACAGTTGTCAGCAAGTATCATCAGGAAGAGAGATTATCAGTAAGAGATGCTCCAGTAATGCACCAGTGAAAATAATACAGCAAATAAAACAGGAATTCAGCCTCCAGCAATAATTAATGATTGTCAATCAAACTTTCTTCCTTAAATACAACTGACGAGGATTTCTTTAGTGGTTTTGTGTAAAAAAGGGTTTTGATTGGAGCTGTCTTTCCATCATTTTTTTAGCACTGTGATTGACTCTGGTGAACCACACGGATCACAGGAGGGTAATTTGGCTCTCGGTGCCATTTGGCAAACCCAATGTTTTCTGTGTGCCTCAGAGAGGAATGGATGCAGGAATTGAAAGGTGAGGGCAATCATCCCAAAGCACTCGTTTGAGAAACCCTGTTTTACTCCTGGAGTCCTGCTTGGTTGCCTAAATGATGAAGTCAAGTGTTGGCTGAAGGCTCAAGTGTCCCTCAGCCTTTGGTTCACAGGATTTATCACTGCCTAGCATGAGGAGAAGCAATCCAACTCCTTTTGAGGTTCTCAGTAGGCAAGAGGGATGGATGATGTAGGCTCTTCACGGGCAGGTTTCAAACCTCACTCTTGGGCAGCAGAAACAAACCAATCCATACCAAGAGATGAAATAACACACCAATGGACTTCAGGCTCTTGCTTGATGTCCTTCCAAAAGGCCATCAGCTTTACTCTGCTGTACAGATCCCTCAGGCAGTGACTCTGCCCAGCTACACCTTCCTTCCTGGGCTGACAACACACCAGCAGGTCAGCAACTCATCCCAGGAAGGCAGAGGCATCACTTGGATCAGGGCCCTTCCCCTGTCCTGCCAAAATTGGTGGCTTCAGAAACAGCTCAAGCAGCCTGAACTCCATTCTTGACCCAGAGGCAGAGGAGCTGACCCTGGCAGTACTGCAGTGGCACAACTGCAGCCTCCAGCTATGCCTGGGAGATGCCCAAACCTAGAGAAACCCCCCCACATCTCCAGCATCACAGGAGAGA
>NW_008623475.1:0-13006 GCF_000691845.1 Merops nubicus | reverse complement strand
GCAGGAACAAAGAATCCTGCACAAGCTGTTTGACCCCTGAGGGAAGGCAGGCTGCCCTTCCTCAAGGTAGAACCTTGCAGAAGAAAAGTTGTCTTCCTACCAGGCCATAGAGGAAATAACATTCCTGTCCTCTGGTCTGGGAGGAAGGACCACAAGAAGTGCATGGCTCACATCACAGGGGCTGGAGAGGAGGAAGAGGACAGCAAAAGGGGTTGACCTGCTGGAAAGAAGCTCTGTGGAGAATGATCTGGGGGTCTTGGTGGACAACAGGTTCACCATGAGCCAGCAATGGGCCTTCATAGGCAAGAAGGCCAACGGTGTCCTGGGGTGCATTAAGAAGAGTGTGGCCAGCAGCTCAAGGGAGGTTCTCCTCCCCCTCTACTCTGCCCTAGTGAGGCTAGAGCTGGAGTACTGGGTCCACTTCTGGACTCCCCAGTTCAAGAGAGACAAGGAACTACTGGAGAGAGTCCAGGAGAGGTTACAGAGATGCTGAGGGCCCTGGAGCATCTCTGTGCTGAGGAAAGGCTGAGAGTCCTGGTTTTTTATTTTGGAGAAGAGAAGACTCAGAGGGCATCCAATAAATGCTCATCAATACCTAAAGGGTGAGGGTCATGAGGCTGGGGCCAGACTCTTGTCAGTGGTGCCCAGGGACAGGACAAGGGGCAATGGGCACAAACTGGAACCCAGGAGGTTCCATCTCAACAGGAGGAGAAAATTCTTTGCTGTGAGGGTGGCTGAGCCTGGAGCAGCTGCCCAGAGAGGCTGTGGAGTCTCCTGCTCTGGAGAGATCCCAAACCTGCCTGGCTGTGACCCTGGGCACCCTGCTGGAGCAGGGGGGTTGGATGAGATGCTCTCCAGAGGTCCCTTCCAACCCCACCATTCTGTGAGTCTGTGAAAAGCAGCTGCTGAAGCTTCTACAAACCAGAGCCCGTGGAGGTGAACCAAGCCCCACAGTGGCAGGCCTGCAGCCAGGCAGCACACGCTGCCTCCAGGAAGGGTCCTCCTACAGCTGTCTCCTACCTGGCCAAGCTCCTTGGCCCAAGGTCTGATCACAGTTCTGGATGCATATGGAGCTAATACACTCAGCTCAGTGCAACAAGTTGTCTCTGGCCTCTCCTTCCCTCAGGATACTTGCTGTATTTAGCACATAGGGGAGTTTTTGATCCTGGTCTCTAAATCTTCTGCAGGTTGGAGGAGGAGTAAGAAATTTGGAACAACACGTTGAACACATTTTAGAAGTTTGGGGGCAGGGAGAATGAGCAACAAACCCCACAACCAGCAGCTGGCTGCTATTTGCACACCAAAATATAATTTTTCTTCCCTGGGAGGTGCTGCTTCTGTGCTTAAGCTGCAGACAGACAGGAAAAGGCCTTGCCAGGACATCAGGTTTCCTCATTTGTTGGGAGCAGAGACAGGAGACTGCTGTGCAAGCTTCCCCAGCAGCCCTGCTGCCAGCTGAAGGACCCTGCAGCTCCCTTTGTTAGAGGTCTGCTTTGGTTGGGAGTGGGTGAGGTGTCAGTGCCACCAGGGGAGGGTGTTTTAAGGCAGCAGTCACCTCTGCCTCATTTTGTGCAGTTGTGTCCTCTAATTTTAGAGCAAGACATTAAGGTCTAGAAGAATCTGAGGGTGTGGGGAAGACGTGCCTCCTGGGTTCTCCTTATGCTCCCCGAGAGGACAGTGACATCATTTTGAAGTTCAGGAGCCACTGGCACAGCTCAGAGACTCCCCCTGACAAGCCAAGAGAAAGAGTCACTTTTGACAACCACTTCTCTGGATTTGGAAGTACAAACAGCAAAAGTTGTGGAGCTCCTATAAAAAAAAAAAGCCAACAAAGTGTGTTCTGTTTCCAAGGTTTCCTTCAGATTGACTCTCCTGGCAAAGGGAAAAGATCCCAAAGCCAAGGAACTCGACTCAACCTCCAGCTCATCCTGCATGCTGGAAGGATGACGTTATGGTTAGCACAGTCCTGAGCCCAGCCAGCACTTCACACCCTCCACGTGTGGCACCAGCTCTTTGCCTGGTCCTTTAACTCACTATTTTCTCACCAGTTATTTGCTGGCAACTCCCACGGGGTGGGTGTTTTTGTTTTGGGTTTTTAAGCTGGTCCTTTAACTCACTATTTTCTCACCAGCTTGCTCAGTTATTTGCTGGCAACTCCCACGGGGTGTGTGGTTTTTGTTTTGGGGTTTTTTTAAGCATACAGTTCAGGTCTTTCTTTGAAATATGAAGTGCCAGAAAATTCCCAAGGAGGAACTGGCTGTCAATGGACAGTCACCTATCTACCTGGACACTCAGGAGGCAAATTCCATGAGTGAGAGCAGTTTTTGGGCCCCTTATCAGAAGAAGGGTGGGGGCTCTCAGCAATGTCACGTTTGTGTTACTCAAGACAACAAGCAGGCTTGAAAAACAAACTCCAATGACCTCTGAAAGCACAACTGGTCATTTTAAAGCTAGATTAATGATCTCCAGTGTAGAGATCAAGCCTTTGTTTCATGTTTGCAGAATCCATATGGTGGTCTGGCTCTAGGCACTGTCCCAGCATGAAGAACAAAAGTATTCTTTAAGAAGACTAAGCTATTCAAACTCATAAAATATTCTATTTTCAAGTCATAGTTGTAGAGCTTTGTGCTTTGGTTCACCAGCTGCATTCCACTCAAAGTTTTTTTTCAGTAAAGCCCATGAAGTAGCTGATGTTGCCTCAGATGAGATCTGTTTGACCTTTTGGTTCTCCAAGCACAAAGCTGCAAGGAAGGAACTGCTGGAAGAAGCATTCCAGAGCTATTGAACAACTCTGGATATCAGCCTTGGTGATGAATGCACTTGGAGAAGTAAATTAAGGCATCACTTTATGATACCTGCCCAAATTCCTTCACCCTGGACAGGGATATATAAAAGGTCATGCTGCTGGTGAAAAACACACATCCCTGATGGCAGCAAAGTTATTTTCTCATATTTTAGAGACAAGCAGAGTTTTTCCCTGAGGTCAGTCTCGTGCATCATCAGGAGAGGCGTGCAAGGAAACCCTGAGCAGTGCAGGACTGTTTGAATTGGCAGGTGAGAGAGTGGAAAGACATTTTCCTCCTTCCTTCATCTGGGTTCCGTTGACCTTTTCTTGCAGAGGAATGAAAAAAAGAGCTTGGGTCTATAAGGAAACATTTGCAACAAGGAAATCCTGCAAGTGAAGGAGTCCTACAGCTGGGGAAGGCAAAAACCAGGCATTGTGACCCCAAGGCTGGATTTCCTCTGGAGATAACCGTCACCAATGCCAAAGCTCCTCTGTTCCTTCCATCAACACGCTGGGGGTGGAAGCCCAAACCACTGAACAATGGTAAGTCTCACTTCCTCCAAAGTCTGGTTTTATACAAGCATAACTGCCTTTCTTTTCAGCTCAGCAAGAAAAGATTGCCTTTCTCAGAGGCTGACCGAGCACCCGTGTTGTTCAGAGGTCAGGCAGAGCACCCCTTGTTAGGCTTGGTGGCAACCAGCTTAAGTCCCAAAGGCAGCAAGCCTGGGACCCTGGGTAGGGACAATGCTGCAAGTCTTGGTAGCAGAACCATAGCATCCTCTTGGCTGGAAGAGACCTTTCAGATCATCAAATCTAACTGTTAACCCAGCACTGCCAGGTCCTCACTGCCCCATGTCCCTCACACCACATCTCCACAGCTTGGAAACCCCTCCAGGGATGGGGACTCCACCACTGCCCTGGGCAGCCTGGGCCAGGGCTTGACAAGCCTTCTGGGGAAGATATTTTTCCTTATACCCAACCTAAACCTCCCTTGGCACAACTTGAGACCATTTCCTCCTGTCTTATCACTTGTTCCTTACGAGAAGAGCCCAACCCCCACTTGGCTCCAACCTCCTTTCAGGGAGTTGTAGAGAGCAAGGTGGTCTCCCCTGAGCCTCCTTTTCTCCAAGCTCAACAGGCCCAGTTCCCTCAGCTGCTTCTCACAAGACTTGTTCCCTAGACCAGCTTTGTTGCCCTTCTTTGGACATGCTCCAACACTTCAGTGTCCTTCTTGGAGTGAAGGGCCCAAAACTGAACCCAGTATTCAAGGTGTGGCCTCACCAGTGACAAGTGCAGGGGGAAGAAAATCACTTCCCTAGTCCATCTCTCCATCAGAGGAGAACTTTTGAAGATTTGCCAATTAATTCATATATTTAAGGGAAATTTCTGGATGTCAGCATCTCCTATGGTCATCTGAAGACATTTTATGAGGCCTTGTACCCCACCACTCCAAAACCATCACAAGTTCCCAACTCCACACTCCCCATTTGCTGGTCTGCAGCACCCCAGCAGCTGAGCTTCCAAGCAGAGGATAACACCACAGGTAAAGCAGCATGAGACAGTGAAAGACAAGGAGAGAAGAATGCTGCTGACTGACATGTTTATGAAGTACAAAGTCATAGAAAGGTTTGGGTTGGAAGAGACCTTTGAAGGTCCTCTAGTCCAGCTCCCCTGAAGTGAGCAGGGACAGCTTCAACTAGATCAGGTCTTTTCTCCATCAGCAGATATCCAGGCATGTCTGTGCACTACCACACACCTACTCTCCAGTGTTTGAAGCCTGGATGGCCCTGGAGGCAAGAGGCAGGTCCTGCAGAACAAAGCACACCTCAACCTCACTCCATGCCACAACAACACTTGATCAGCAGAGCTCAGCTTGGCTCCTCAGCTTTCAGCCCCCAAAGAACAGTCTCAGAAGCTACATCCTTAAACAGGTGATAAAAGAGATAAGGGAGGACATTTATGCTGTAATTAAGGAAATCATTCCAGCCTTCCAGTAATGAACCCACTTCTAATTATCCTGGAGTCTTCTTATCTTGCGTGTGCTGCTTCAACACTTGTTTAAGGTGCTGCCAGGGTGTCTGCCATCAGTAAGACAAGGTTGCCAGTAGAAACTTTGAGCAGAAACCCAAAGACAGGCTTGCATACCTGTCTCTTGGTCTCCAGCACCATATTCACCCTTGAGAAAGCTACTTTGAAAGAAAACCACAGCATAATTTTGAAAAGGGTCTGGGTGGGAGAGATCAAACAAAGAACTCAGAATCAATGAGTTCATAAGCAACATACAAGAAGATTTCTTCACTTTTGGTCATGCTCCAACACTTCAGGGTCCTTCTTGGAGTGAAGGGCCCAAAACTGAACCTGGTATTCAAGATGTGGCCTCACTGGTGACAAGTGCAGGGTGGAGAAAATCACTTCCCTAGTCCATCTCTCCATCAGAGGAGAACTTTTGAAGATTTGCCAATTAATTCATATATTTAAGGGAAAGCTCCAACTTTCAACAACCAAAGTAAGGTGGTTTGCTGGCTTGGCTTTATAAGGGACAGGAGGAATCTCAAAGTTTGTCTTGGAATCCCTTAAGATCTCCAAGCCAACTGCATCTCTTCCCATTTTTCAGTGATTCTTTTAACAGAGGTTCCTTCCCAGAAGCCACACTAGTGTTAAGGTTTACTCCTTGTCCTTCTCTGCATTTATTTCCCTCACCTTTCCCTGTCCCCACTCTAAAGGAAAGCTGTGGGTCTTTATAGCCCTGTTAAAGAAGATAAGTGCATCAACCACCACCAAAACCGTGCCCTGAGTAAGTCCTGTCAGTTATACAATTAATAAAACTGAGCCAATTAATTCATATATTTAAGGGAAAGCTCCAACTTTCAACAACCAAAGTAAGGTGGTTTGCTGGCTTGGCTTTATAAGGGACAGGAGGAATCTCAAAGTTTGTCTTGGAATCCCTTAAGATCTCCAAGCCAACTGCATCTCTTCCCATTTTTCAGTGATTCTTTTAACAGAGGTTCCTTCCCAGAAGCCACACTAGTGTTAAGGTTTACTCCTTGTCCTTCACTGCATTTATTTCCCTCACCTTTCCCTGTCCCCACTCTAAAGGAAAGCTGTGGGGGGAAAAGGTTTGAGGTATAAATCAGGACTAAGAGGCAATTTAGCACAGACAGGAATTTTATGGAATGGGGGGTGTGGGGTGTGCAGATCCCCTGAGCTCGTCTGGAAAACGAGACCCAAGCTCACAGATGATCCATCTGGGTTGGGTGCAAGCTTCACAGGAGCTACAGAGCTCTCTGTCTAGACTGAGATTTAACTTCCTGGTTTAGATGAAGCCAAAGGGGACCGTGCTGGATGCAGCTGCACCAAACCTTCCTGCAGCAGATTAAGGAGGTTTGTGCAAAGCTCAGTCACACTGCAGAAATCCCGCGGGCAGGACGGAGCGTTGCCAAGTCACAGGGGCTGGAAAGCAGTGAGGGGACTCTGGGTTTAGCAAGGGTTTGGCTGGGCTCCCTTATTTTCTTCCCTTCTCTCCTGCTCCTAATGCAAGGAGAGAGATGCTCCTCTCAGACTTTGCTTTCTTCCAGTCAGGGCTCTCAGTTGCAGACCCTCGTTTCTCTCTAGGAAGGTATAAATTGAGGTCAAATAAGAAACCCAGGCTTGCATCCAGAGCGTGCCTGAGAAGACACAGCAGGATTCAGAGCTTTATTCTTACTCCCAGGAGCTGACCCAAACCACCAGACTGGACTTGGGCCAAAGTGCCCAGCTAGAAACATATAGAACAGTTTGGGCTGGAAGGCAAAGGTCCATCTAGACCTACACCCCTGCAACTAGAGCAGGTTGCTCAGAGCCCCATCCAACCCCAGCTGGAATATCAGCAAGGATGGGGCATTGACCACCTCTCTGGGCAACCTGGGCCAGTGTTTTACCACCTCCACTGTAAATAAAAATGAGGTTTTCCTTGTATCTAGTCTGTATCTCCCTTCTTTTAGTTTCAAACCATCCCCCCTTGTCCTGTTGCTACAGGCCCTGCTCAAAAGACTGTCCCCATCTTCCTTACAGGCCCCCTTTAGGTCCTGAGAAGAGAAGGGAAGTCTCTGCCTTGCAGCACAAGATCACTCCAGCTTCAATTAGTCAATGGAAAGGAGCCAATGGCCTTTGTCTTGGTGTCTGCCCACACAGACATCCTCTCCCACTACATCTCCCAACTCCATATCTGGGATTTACAGGAGGAAGAGTTGATGCTTGGTTATTTTTCTAGTGCCAGGGTGGTTTATTTCTCCAGCCAGCCCAGCACACAAGGGTTTGGGGCATTGGTGTCCATCCCACCTAGTTGACAAAGACAGCTAGCCTAGGTTGTTCTCTCCACAGTCAACAGAAACTGGTGTTAGGCTGAATAAGCCCTGGAGATACCTGCCCCTCAGCATCTCAGCTAACCAGGAGAAACTTCAGCCTTCCTGCCCTCAGAAATATAACTTGTACCTGATACTGGCACCTTCCAAGCACCCAAAACAGCTCTATCCACACATCCCTAGTGCTGGCATGGTGATGGGGGCAAGGGCAACCCAACCCAACCCACCTGGCTCAGAGCTTTTTGTTGTCCAGCTCTGCCAGCTCACTGCTCCATCCTCTGGAGCACAAGACTAAGAACACCTGCTGGTGTCTACAGCATCCTGGGTTTTGCAGGAATCCCTGCATTCAGCTGCTTTTTCTTTGTATTTAGAGAAAGCTACATCATTTTTAACTCAGCCCTCAGTGCTTCATCTGCTCCTGCACTTCAGGCAACCAAGCCAACCCACCCAGTCTGTGCAGGCAGCTGAGGATGTGCCCTTCCTGAGGATGTCCTCTCCCAGAGGGGATTTTTGCTACACATCCCCAAATCTTCTGCACTCCAGTAAATTGAGCAGCTCTGTGACACTTCTCCAGTAAATCATCCCCACCTCCTGCAGGAGATTGTTGGCTTCCAGCAGAACATACCCACCCTGCCTAATTATTGGGGTTTCCAAACAATAGCTCGTGGCAGGTTTGGCATCAGCAGCAGGTTCTGAATTAGGCTTCACTAACATTGTCTGACCAAAGGCTGGCAAGGGGAGAGGCTCCTTGCCAAGAAGAGAGAGAAACTGGGATTAATAACTCTATTAAAACCCACAAAGACAGACTGGGAGGGCTGGAAGAAGTCCACGTGAAGATGGTGAGAGCTGACACGAGAGAACAGTACCTTTCAACCATCTGGTTTGGTTTGTACTTTAAAAGTGCAGTAAAATGTATTTATACCCAATTCCTCAGTTTACAAGCAAAGCAAACTGCCTTATAGGTTTTAAAAGTGGCCTCAGCTAAGCAGCACTCCTCCCAGGCTGGATTTTAGGGATTACATCTCACTCCAGGAATAACACTTCCATTCATGGGGGCTATAGTTTTCCACCTAAAACTTCTACCTCCAATTGACATCCATTGTTTATTTTCTTCTCCAATGAAATACAGGAAGGTGAAGGCCTGAAGCAGCAACTGCCTGAAATACACCCAATTACAAACGTATTGTACAGAGAGCTTTAGCTCATTAAATATTACTGTGGAGAAGTTTTGGGTTAGTGTCCAGTAAAGCAGCAAGAAAATCAGACTACTTCATAATAGAGCTTGAAGAAAAATAGCAGCTTGGTCCTCTCTCAAAGCAGAGAAGGCAAGTGAGACACATTTCAGTCTCCAGCCTGCTGAGGAGCAAGGATGCAGAGATTTAGCAGAAGTTTGGATTCTGGGTGAATGCATCCTTGCCCAGCTGAAGAAAGCATCACTGAGTTACAAGGCAGAGCCCAGGGGCCTAGATGACATGTTCATCAGCTGTTGAGTAACCTGGTATTTGAGGGCTGGGCATCTCTGCTGATTCATAAGGGTGTAATATTACCTGGCCCAATTAAAGACAGCCTCTAGTCATAGAAACATTGAAGGGTTTGGGTTGGAAGGGATCGAGGAGTTTGGAGGGAGGATATGTGATAGAATAGAATCATACAATCATAGAATATTTGTGGCTGGAAGGGACTTTTAAAGATTATTAACCCAACTCTCCTACAGTGAGGGACATCTGCAACTAGAGCAGGTTGCTCAGAGCCCTGTTCAACCAGACCTGGGATGGTTCCAGGGATGGGACATCTACCACTTCTCAGGGCAACCTTGGCCAGTGTTTCAAAAGCCTTGGTGTGAAAAATTTCACCCTTAGAGCTAGTCTAAATGTCCCCTTTAGTTTCAAACCATCACCCCTTGTCCCTGCTAAAAAGACTGCCCCCAGCATTTTTTGGATGGCTGTTTTACACAGACCCCTACTGCAGGGTCACCCCTTGGAGAAGAGTGGATCCAGAACAGCAAACTAAATAAAGGTACCCCCAGAAGGGAGGGAATAGATCTGTGCTAATATTGGATGCTCAGAACCAAGGTTTTTGTCATCAGCAGCAGTCAGACACTGGAGGCAAGTCAGAAATCCCTTTTCCTCTTCTCAATTTTGATCTGGCTGAAGCCATTGGTGCTGAATGGCACAAAGGGAAAAGCAGAACAAAACAAACCCTTTCTCTAGCCTAATAGGAGACAGAAATACTCAGCTTTTCACAAGACAGACACATCTCTAACACACCCAGCAAGGGGAGAAGCTGAATGGGGTGAGTCAGAGCCCTCTGCCAGCTGCAGGCCCATGCAGGTCCACCTAGGCTCAGACTCAGGGTAAACATCCACCTTTCAAAACAAAAACAGAGGAAAAGCTTCAGGTTGCCCCAGAGGGACAGAAATGTTTTCCTGTAGGAATTTTTGTTTTCTTTTTAAACTACCAAAGAGCAGTCTAGAAGTGAAGGGGCTCTCTGAAAATACCTCAAAGCTCGATTTCCTTTAATCCTAAAGCAAAAGGCTCCAGCATCTACTTGATTCCCACAACTACGTGCAGTTCTTACCTGCATTAAAAACCCATTCAAGAACATAGACACCAGGCTGCCTACAAACTCTGCTGCCTTTGCTCAGAACATCTGGTCATTTCCCAGAATATTTTTAAGGAGCCTTATTACATTTTATTCTTTTTTCCCCCCCCTTCCTTCTCTCATTCATGACATTTCCTTCTGCTCACAATTATGTATTTGGCATGGCATCTTGTTGTAAGAGAACAGCCAAGCCCTGTGTGAACACACAGCACAGAATTTCCACTTTAAGAGAGCTGGGGTTTGTAATTTATAGATGGCCAAAAAAACAACCCCAACTTCAAAAGTGACTAATAACCTTAAGCCTGGAAACGTGGAGAGGTGTGACCTGTGTGTGGCTTTTGGTCTGGCAGATCAAAGTCATGTCAAAAGCTGAAGGTGAGGATCATTTTTGCACTGGACCCCAACATCCCATCTTGAACCCTCAGGGTTCAAGAATCTCAGGGTCTCTGCTTGAAAGTTTAGACAGACCCAGCTCTCTAATTTTCCCCCAGAAACCCTCCAACACCCAGGTTGATTTTTTTTCCTAGTTGAACCCATTTTCAGCTAGTAGACTTACTGGGTTGCAGGGCTTGCCTTGCTGTTGAGAGCTCACCATCCTTGGCCTGGGCCATGCAGCAGAGACACTCTCCCCTCCACCACACAAAGCACCACAGCAGTGACACAGACCATCCCTACCTGCCACCAGCACCTAGGAAAGGAAGCAATGACTCCTTCCCTCCCTCTTAGTGAAGCATCTGAGACAGCCACTGTTTATTCAACAGCCTAACAAGAGAAGACTGTGGCTATTTTCTACTTAACATCATTAGTTAAACCCAAATTGATTGCAGATGGAGAGCCACCATTGTGTTTTATTACCAGTCATTCGTTTCCTGGCATTTAAGGGCAGCTCTAGGTTGGCAGATCTGTTTCCTCAGGCTGTGGACACTGCAAGGTGTGGCCACACTCGGTGTTTAGGAGCTATTATCACAGCTCAGCCTTGGCTTTTTCAACCCCAGGCATGTCAGCAAGACTTAAAGGCTCTGTGTGAGGGAACCTGAGAGGAGTCTGGTTTGTCTGCTATCAGCCAAGGATTGTTGGCATGCTTTAAGGATCTCTTAATAGAAAAGCTCTCCACCACAGGCAGTCATTACTTGCTTTCAACAGGAGACCTCAGCAGCCTCCATCAGAAAGGAGCAAAAAGGAACCTTAATGGCCGTTAGATGTTTTAAGCCAAGCTCCAAAGATAACCTCAACCCACAAAGATTAATTTGGCTGGGTCTTGCTGCTCCTCCTCCCACCCTGTGCCAGGCCAGGCCTGTGGGACTCTGCCTGCAATAACCAGGATGCAAACTCAGGCCCATCTTTCTGCATTCATCCTGAAATGCATGCAAGATCCCACTCAAAATTTTCATCTGGTGCCCATTAAAAATGAGACCAACCTGATTAAAGCAAGCAGTGGGTGTTCTATCAAGCAAATATCTTCAGAAATCTTTACTAGCTTCCCAGAGCCTAGTGGGAAACCGTGTGAAATACCACTGCTGAAAGCTCCTCAGGTTTCTTTGCCATCAGATTTCTGGCTTCTCCCTTTTGCTCCTCAAAAGATGGGTGTCCCAGGTTCCCATTCTGCATGGTACAACACACCACTTCAGCAAATGAAAGCACTGGTAGGATCTTCTAGGAGTTGATTCTCAGCATTTACCTGTCCAATGTCTATACAACTATCTCAAGAAGTTACTGGCACATCTCTTCCCATTGTGCTTTCACCACCTGACAGAGCTTCCATACCCAGCCCAACAGCTACACAGGATTTAGAATCAGAATCATTTTGCTTGGAAGAGACCTTTAAGATCATCAAATCCAACTGTTCCCCAGCACTGCCAGGTCCCCACTGCCCCATGTCCCTCAGCACCACATCTCCACGGCTTGGAAACCCCTCCAGGGATGGGGACTCCACCACTGCCCTGGGCAGCCTGGGCCAGGCCTGGACAACCCTGTTTGTTTTCCTGACATCCAACCTAAAGCTGCCCTTGGCACAACTTGAGGCTGTTTCCTGTTGTCTATCTGACCCATGTACTTGTTTTGCTGTGAAACAAAACCCCAGCAGTTCCTCCAAAGGAGCAGCTTGTCCCTCATCTCCATCACTTACAGGCCAATTCATGCTTCAGGTCTGAAAATCCATAGCTCTTCCAGTGGCTTCTAACCCACACCTACCATAAAGCCATCAAATACCTGCTGGTTCCCAGACCACCTAAAACTTCATCAGGGCTCAGTCAATCACAAGCAGGAAAGCTGCATTCCCATGCTTTGGACCATCACTAGACCTCATGTCTTTGCTTCAGAGCAGAAGCAGCCACATTTTCAGGGCCACCCCACCCACATGGCACCCGAGAAGCAGCAAGGGGTGGTACAGAAGAGTAAAATCAAAGAGTAAAATTCTTAGAGAAAACACAAACCATCAAGATAGAGGCTCCTGTTTGGAACTGGAAGTGTCTCATATCCTTGAGGCAGAAGGAAGAAAACCTTCCTTAGAGAAGCAGCAAGAAACAAGAGACAGAACCCCCTTCTTTGCTCAGTTCCAGCCAGAAGGAGAGAGACCTCATGGTTCTGTAGTGCCCTGAGAGCAAAGGTAGCTTCATGCACAGATGTGGTTTGGGGGGATGAATGATGATGTGCATTGAATTTGTATTTTGAACTATTGAAGGATGATGACTAGAGAGGGTCACCAGCCACAAAGTTCAGATTCGGGTCTGAAACAGCCCCCAGAATTTCAGAGTACAGGGGGGTGGGTGTGGGGTTTAGGGTTTGCTTTGGGTCATTGGAGAGAAAATGGTCAGCTACACGATTTAGCTGGAGTCATCCCCAAATTTGTGTAGATTCATGGTCTTGGCTTGGACCCATTAGTGGTTAAAACCAGAGAGAAGGCACAAGGGAGGAAGAAAAGATAAAATAATGGCATAAATTCCAGTAGCTCCTGGAAAAAGATATATCTGACCTATATTATCTACTAACTTCTAACACTTAGATCTGATTGTTTTGCTTTTAAAATATTGTCCCTGGCAGAATGGAGTCTGAAGAGAAAACAGGCTCTGGAAAAAAGTGTGAGGCTCTGGGGAGACAGTTATTTACTGGCAGCTTCACCACCGCCCCTGCACTTCTAATGAAATTTCATTTGTCAAATTCTCTGCAGCCTGGTGACAAGCCAACCTTCTTCTGCCTGCCTTCTAGCTTAGAAACACCCTCCTGGTCTCCTGCTCCCAAGCAGTGCCTTTATTTCATTTGAGGGAGAAAAAAAAACCCCAAA
>NW_008623474.1:0-24246 GCF_000691845.1 Merops nubicus | reverse complement strand
TGACAAGCTGAAGAAAGAGGTTCTTATTATTGAATACCCCTGATGCCATTTTATTTTGGTTTCAACACAGAATTTTCAGGCTCCTGGTAACTAGAGCTCAAAAAGATGCAAAACCCAACACCAGACTGGCTGTTCTATTGCCACAAGTTCACCAAATTGGTGTTTCTCCACCTCTGCTGCCACAAAACTCAAATATTCACCAAAGAGCAAAGAGAAATACGCAGTCATAGAGACCCTACTCATTCCAAACCCCTTTTGCAATTCTCAAAGTCCCAGATTTGGGGCTCAGGTCGATGCAAATGCCAGTAGATGGAATCTTTATCAGATATAAAACAACTGATAGGAATTTGGATGTACCAGGGGGTTTGTTTTCTCTCCCCATCCACGTGACAACACGTAGCCACATAGACAGGAGATGAGAGTTCAGCTGCATTCACAACACAATTCCTAAAGAGAGGGGATGATGGAGGGAGTTTAAGCCTTAACTTTGAATTGCTTTGCTTTTGTGGATTGAAGTCAGACCCATCCAACGTGATTTGAACATAGTCTCTGGTACTTTGTTGATATTAGTTACCTGCTGTGACACGCAGTTTCATTTCTGTGCTCTGGAAAATACAGGTATTGTACACCTGAATTATAATCTTGCTGTGATAATATGCCTCTATTGATTCAACAAAACAAGTTGTCTGTTTTGTCTTCGCTCAGCCATCACTGTGAGGGAAAGGCTGACAATCAGAAAGGTAAATATTTTGGACTTCACATCTCGTGGCATGAGGAAAAAGATAAAAGTGCAATAATTGTGAGATGAGACTTGCCAGACAATGCCACTCCATTGGAACCAGTGAGATGAACTCCTTACAAAAAAAGTATTTATTATACAGCGGGGTTAAAATGTTGGAGACCAATCATTTGAAAACATAGAAAGTGAAAAGTGGTCTATTTAGCAACGTGTTTCTGTCTGAAGTATAAATATGCAGCAACTGAAATGTAAAATAAGGTTGAATGTTTGAACTTTCACAAAATGGATGCTCTCTTGAGAGCTTCACTTTCTACAAGGTTTTTCTGCTTATTGTAACACCCTAAACTCAGCTAATGTGCAGTTTCTGAAGAGATGGTTGTATTCATAGACCACTAATTTTAGTGCGTTCCATGAAAATTAAAGTTTGAAAAAATAAAAGCCCTGTCGTTGTCTTACAAAAGATTGAAAGATTTGAATATCATTTTGCAGGGGCTTAATTTAATTTTTTCCCCCCCATATATTCACTGTAGATGTGTTGTAGTCCTGATGGGTTTGTCCCCAAGAGCAATACCCTTGGCAACGCTGATTTCAAAATACCCCTATATCCAGAGCACAGTAGTTGTCCTCTAAGAAGCCAAAATTCAGCCTGGACCTGTATTATTTGACAGGAAATATTGGAATGCTTCCATTCCAAACATTTCATTCATATTTCATTTCAAATATTCCACTCCAAATATTGGAACTCTGTGGGGCAAAGTAGCTACATCCATCATCCAGTGGATATTCTTGCAGTGGTGACTGATTTTTTCAAAAATAGATGTTATTTAAATTGCATTCATTCAGGAATGGGTGTTCCTAAATGAAACCTGAATGGGCAGATCAACAACAACAAGAAAAGTCCAATAAAGACATTTATAATAAAGCAATGAATCAATTATTGATGGTCTTTGAATACCTGATTAAAGTGATGTTCAGGTCCCACAAAGTCAGAGGGTTCAAAATCTCTTCAGAGACAGAGAGAAGCCCAAGACTTGCTTAGGAGACTAGAGGAGATGGAGTGCTGAGGGATGGAAATGGAATTCCAGTGGAACATGTGTACATGGGCTAGAGAAATGGGAGCTGCCTTCTTTTCATTCCTCATGGTGAAGGAAACAACATATTGTAGCTGATCAGGGCACCAGCAAGTGACTTGAGAATGATACCTGAGCCCACAGCAGGAGAAGACCAACAGAAATGAGTTGACATGTTAATAGGAATCTCAGAGAGTGGAGGAGGAAGGAGAGTTTGTGGTATCCAAGCATAGAAGTAACAAAAGAGGTGAATGTGGCAGTTGTCTGTGAGAAAGAATAAAGGAAGCAAGTCTAAAATGACACAGCTACAAGATGAAATTGTGATCCATGTCCTACCAGAAACGTCTCATTTTCTAGCTAGGGCTTTTCCCTGAAGTGACACAAGCAGCACAGAAATTTATAAACAAATATAGTATATTAGTGACTTCTCAGAGGCTTTTACATGTGTGTGTAAGCCATGGTGACTGCAGGACAAATGTGGCATGGAAATAGTTGCCTTAAGATGTATCCACCATATAGGTCAAGGAGATGGTGACTATCATCTAATTGAGACCTACCTGTTACCCTATTTATTGACTTGTCCTCATCCTTACATCTTCAAAAATCATTGTTCAGTGCCCTGAGTCTTCTCTTCTGGCCATTGCAGTTCCTCTGGCTGCTCCTTTGCTATGGCCCTGCTCAGGGGTCATGCCTCCTCTAGACTCTTTCCAACTTGCATGAAAATCAGTCCCTGTAACTAGACTCAAGGCTTTAGATGAGGTTTTATCCTCAAGGAAAGCAGGATTACTTCACATGTCTTACAGATGACCCTCCTGTTTACATCCCCAGCATGTTGGGATTTTTTTGTGCTGCCACATGATGTCTTTGGCTGATGTTCAGCTTGTGATAACTCCAGATCTTGCAAAACTGTTAAGTCTTTAGTCATTTCCTATGTGAAACCAAACGAAACATTGATGTAGAACTTCACCTCATTTTTTTTTCAGATGATTCCAGTTTCTCCAAGCTCGTTCAAACTCAGACTCCCATCTTGCAGAACACTTCCAGCTCCTCCCAGCTCAGGGTCAGATGTAAATTCACCAAGCACGCTCTCTAGTCCATCATCCAAGCTGATAATGCAAATATTGAATAGTGCCAGACGTGGGACAGGCTCCTGGGCAACCCCTCTCAATACAGCCTTTTAATTTGATGGTGGGCTGTTGATAGCTCATTTCTTAGCAGAGCTTTCTGGCCAGTTTTGCATCCACCCCGTGGCTGCTCTTTTGTTACTGTCCTGCAACTGGAGGCTGCTCCTGTAAGCACCTGCTCTTTTGTCCAAAAAAAATGCTTTTTCTTTCCCCCTCCCTGTCCTCACATGCTGGTAACCCCAGGGAACTGCCAGAGAGGCAGGGAGCAGAGTCTGAGGAGTTCCTCCAAGCCCTTAGACAGCCAATTAGTACAGGATAAAAAGTTGGGGTGCCCGTGGGCATTTTGTCTTTTCATTCTGCCAGTTCACTTCCATTCAGTGCTCCAAAGAAACACCCTCAGTGTTTATGCAGGGTTGGGTGTTTTTTTTTCCATACACTGCTCTTGTGTCCCTTGGAGAAAAGAAAGTATTTGTCTGTCTGAGAGTGAGCTAATGTTAAACACAAGCTTGGGGTGGGGCTTTTTATTAACACTTTCTACTATTCCATGGCTTTTTCCTTAATATCAATATTCTAATACCACCTTTATTATCAAAAAAGAATAGAAAGAGTATGTGAGCTCAAATGCACTTTGGTCTGCAAGCCTCAGTTGCATCTTTGCAACTCTGGTTGTTCAGGTGAAGAATTCATATTTTGAATGAGAAGTTTTTTGCTAGAAATAGAAAAAATAGAAAAAATAATTATCCCTTTATAATATCAGATTTTTTTACTCCTCAACCTTTTTTTAACAAAATTGCCATTAAGTTTTCTGGGTGTTTTAAAACCCTAGATTGAGTCCTATACTTCATTAAATGAATCCACCCCATATGTTAAGTAGAAGATGGTGCTTCCAAGAGAGGATTGATAATATTTTTTAAAAATAAGCTTTAAAAATCTGGATGTGAATTTGGTTTGATGTTTAGAAGCACCTCAGATCTTGCCATTACAACCTTTTAGGTGTCAAAAGAATGGATGGATAAACGTGAAGAGCCTTTGAGACAGGAATCTTTCAGATACTGATGTTGTAAGCTCATATTGGATGAATAATTCACTCTAGAAATGTGGAAAATATTTAGTGAACAGCTGGAGTGGCTGCAGTCGATTCATCACTGTTTTAACAGGGGATAGAGGTCAGCAAATGCTAACTATGTTGAAGTGGGGATGTGAAAATTAGTATAATCAAGAATTTTTAAAAATATAAACCAGCTGCTTAAAGCCAGAGAATTAGAGGATAATTTTTGAATATCAGAAGCTAAGGCATAATTAGGAGAGCAAAAATACGAATTTTGAACCACTGGGAAGATTTTTAGCTATCAGCAGAACACACAATGAACTAAAACTGCTAAAACTGGAGCAGTTTTAGTTCATTTTCACCCCAAGGGGCACAGTGCTTCCCTGGAGTCAGTGAGGCTGCTGGTAGATTCCCACTGCTGGAGAAGGAGAATCCTACAAACATCTTTCTGGCATGTTGTTCCCCCCCAAAAAAGTGCAGGATTGGGACTTTACAGGGCAAGGCTTCAGCTGAACACCAGCCAGAATAACCTGTCTGGTTGAAAGTGGTTCCTCTTGGACATTTTCCCTGTCGTTCACTAGGAGCTTTCCTGTTTTCCCTCTGCAGAAGGCTTCAGCTGAACACCAGCCAGAATCACATGTCTGGTTGAAGGTGGTTCTTCCTGGACATTTTCCCTGTCATTCACTAGGGGCTTTCCTGTTTTCCCTCTGCACTAATTTGGCCCTAAAAGAGTGATGGAGAGTTTTTCACCAAATCAGCAGAGTTGTACACATAGAGTTCTACACCAAATCAGCAGAGCTGTAAATCACCCCCAACAAAAATAATAAACCCACTTCTAGAGTCTTTAATTTCCAATCAATGAACAAATGAGGTTATTGGCTGAATAAGGGGTAGAGGATTGTCAGGCTTTTTAATTCAACCATTCTTCTGGTCTGACTCAGCTGTCAGAGCAGACTTGAAGGGAATGGTTGAGACAGCACATAATCTGAGTTGTTAGAGGGCAAGGAAATCTATAGAATGAAAGCAATGATTATGACTTCCCAGGAACATTGAGATGCTAAATCTGTGAGCAAGAAAGATGGCTTGGATAAGAGTCTGGAATAATAAATTCCAGATTTCTGTAAAAAAATCAGCTTTTGAGAAAAACCTTGCATTTGAAACCTTGGCTGCTTGGATACACCTCACCTACAGGAATTGTCTTGTGCTATTTTTTGGTTGCTAAGGTTGCTATCACAAACAGACTGAATTTCAGCTGGAGCCTGGAGCAGGCAGCCTATTTCTGGTGAGGTGCAGAGTAGCCTGTTCTCATCTCTATATTATTATTTTTCTAGCAAGGTATCAGCTCCTGGAACTGGCATGAAACTCTCTTGGCATGAAACATCTTTTTTAGATGGGGAGATTCAAAATATCACCAGGGTTTAATAGACATGTCAAAAATCAGAGCATAGTGTGTTTCCCAGGGCCAGGTTTTGTTAGGCTGTGTCCACTTTGGGCCACAGCAGCTCAAAAAGTCATACTCAGACATAGCAAATTACTACTGACAGTGGATTTGAGGCAGCACAAAGCTCAGAGAAATGGTGGCCAGCAGAACTAGAGAAGGAATTGTTGCTCTGTACTTGGCACTGATGGTGGAGGGTGTCCAAAAAAAGACAACAAAGCTGGTGAAGGGTCCAGAGAACGTCTTGTGAGGAGGGGCTGAGGGAACTGGGGTTGTTTAGCCTGGAGAAAAAGAGGCTCAGGGGAGACCTTACCACTGTCTACAACTACCTGAAAGGAGGTTGTAGCACCAAGGGAGGTTTAGATTGGATATTAGGAAATATTTCTTCACCAACAGGGTTTCAGGCACTAGAAGAGGCTGCCCAGGGAAGTGGTTGCCTCACCATCCCTGGAGGTAATCAGATGATGTGTGGATGAGGTACTTAGGGACATGGTTTAGTTCCAGAGTTGGCAGAGTTGGACTCAATGATCTTAAGTGTCTTTTCCAGCCTGAATGATTCTATGACCTTATAATTCAGGAGAGGTCACAGGTAGGAGAAAAATCCCAGCAAACACACTGGAATTGGTCACAAGGTGTCACAGCCCATCAAAATCCAGTTAGATTTAAGCTAACTGCAATGTAAACATAACCTTAGAGGGGATTTGGGAGTGTCCCAAACCTTTTTCTTCAGAAGATGTAAGAACAGGCTATGCCTAAACTACTGTGGTTCATACACAGAGATGCCTGTGAGCTTCAGTCTCCTATGGGGAGTGAACCAACAGTGACTCCTGGCAGTGAATTCAGAGATGTGGACTTTTATATGAAAAAAAAAAACCAGATGAGCTTCTATTTTCCTATATATGAACTGGTAACCTTTGTTATTCAGTCCAAATGTATGTAATCCAGCTTCAACAGGGGGAAGGGAAATGAGAAGGAAAAGGATGCATCCTGTTAGCAAAGGGAAACTACTGTATTTATCATCTTAAAAAGAACAAAAAGATCTGCAAGTTCTGTGGGTTTCGGTGACAGTAATTATCCTTCTATTCAAGAATGAGTAATTACATTATTCTGCATGCTAAATTCCACCCCAGTTATGTGGCATGTGCAGGGACACACAGAGTGTGGTGGTACCCTGGAGGATAAAAACAGGGTGCACAGGAAAGGGAGCTCTGTTTTTTTCTGGAATAATGGAGATTATGGTACTTTTTTATGTCAAATGCCAGTGAATGAGAGGGAAGAAAGACAAGGTTTTATGTTTTTCTCCTTATGGGGGCAGTGTCCCTAGGCAGTGGGCAGTGCAGGATGTTGGCTCCCTTCTCTTTACTCTGAGAAAATAGAAATAACTTAGAAGACAGTTTGTGAAAGGTTTGTGTAGAGTTGATCCTTCACTCAGCACTTCTGAAGAGGGCCTTCTTTTTGGTGGAAAGGATGTGGTTCCCTCTCCTTTCACAGGCACTGACTCCCATAAGGTGGGCTGCACGTTGTCTCTGCCTCTACTCCAGCCGGTCAAGGTTGAGTCTTCCACAAAAAGCTGGAAGTCTGTAGTCTAAATCCACTAGTCACATAGAATCATTTAGATTGGAAAAGACTCTCAAGACCACTGAGTCCAACCATTAACCTAACACTGCCCACTCTGAAGCTAAATCATGTCCCTAAGCACCTCATCTACACATCTTCTGAACACCTCCAGGGATGGTGAGGCAACCACTTCCCTGGGCAGCCTGTTCTAGTGTCTGACAACCCTGTCAGTGAAGAAACATTTCCAATACCCAACCTAAACCTCCACTGGTGCAACTTGAAGCAGATTTCTCTTGTCCTATCCCTTGTTACTTGGGAGAACAGACCAACACCCACCTTGCTACAACCTTCTTTGGATGGGCTCCAGCACCTAAACACGAAGTTTAGCATCAACTTGTCTTGCTTCTTTTTCATGCTGGTTGTGTAAAGCAGATGTATCTTTGCCAGACTTGGTAGCTACTCACAGATTAAAGCTCACCAGGGAAGCTTTGTGTGCTCTTACAGAACTCTGCTTGCTTTTTGCAGTGATGTGCTGCTGGGTAGCCAGTAGTGCTCACTTCTCTAACCTATTTATGGTGCACCCACAGCAACCCTCATAAAACCTTAAGAAGAGTCATCACCACGACCTCAGGGGCTGAGCTGGACCTCCCAAGACAGAATCACCTCCACGCTCTAGTTGCTTGGGGACTCTCATCCAACTTGTCCTTAAGCAACCCTGATGTTGGAGATCCCATTGTCTCCTCTGACCCTAACCCTTTGCAGATCACCAAACCTGCCTACCAATCATTCAAGTCAACATTTTTTAATGCTCTGCATTTAAGCCCCAGTTGCATTTAAACTCAAACTCTGCATTTAAACTCAAACTCTGCATTTAAACCCAAACTCTGCATTTAAACCCAACCTCAATTTATTTAAATGCTTATTTACCCTACAGACAAATTTGTTATGGCAAGTTTCCTCCCAAACAGATATTTGAATTATTAGGGAGTTCATTTCCTCTGATAATTTTCAGGAAAATAATGGTTTGGGTTGTTTTTTTTTAATTTCTTATAGTATTTTCTCTCTTGCCCAGCTGTTGAACAAGGTATCCTTACAGAATAAGTTTATTATTCCTAATTTTGAAGATATTTACCAAGCAGACCTGTTTTAACAGGTAATTTTCAAGCCCTTCTATGATTTCTGTGGCTCATTCCCTTGATCACATTCATTCTGTGCTGAGAAACAAAGCAAGGCTAAAAAAATGGAGAAAAAAAAAACCCACACCAGCTCTATGAGACAAAATCCAGGCTTCAAATGTATATGCATTGAATGTTGATAAAGTTCTTGGGATGTAAAAAATGCTGCAGGCAATTCCATTACAAACAGCAGTACAAAATCATCTGTACTCAGAGATTAAAAAAAAAAAGAATATTTTCTGTGTTTTCCCACCATGAAACAACATGATTCAGTTTGCTGAAAAAGAGCAGCTGAGTGTCAGTGCTCTGGGTCAGTTTTCATTAACAGCCTAAATGAGAGCACAGCAACAGTGTGCAGCAGATTGGCTGACAAGGAAAACTTGAGTGATGCTGCTGGGGTGCTGGGCCAGGAAGAGAATTCATTTTTGGCAAACCAAATTGGAGATAAACTGAAAAAGGCAGACATCATGCTAGGGCATCTAAATAGGAATATGACATGTCCAGGTCTTCTCTTCTGCTGTTCATTAGCAAGGCTCCATATCTTAATCTAGAAAAGGGCAGATTTAGGTTAGACTTTAGGAAAAAGTTCTTCAGTAGGAGGGTGATGGATCCCTGGAATAGGTTGCCCAGAGAGGTGGTGGAGGCCCCATCCCTGGGGACGTTCAAGATCAGGCTGGATGAAGCTCTGAGCAGCTTGATCTAGTTGGAGATGTCCCTGCTTATGGTGAGGGGTTGGACTAGATGACCCTTGGAGGTCCCTTCCAGCCCAGTCTGTGATGATTCTATGACATGAAATACTGTGTCTGCTTTGGGGTGCCACATTTGGGGAAGAGTAATTAGAGGGAGGGTGGTGAGAATGATCCAAGCTCCAAAAACCACAGAATCTGAGGTCTCCTCATCCTAAAGGAGTGAATCCTGAGGTGTGACACGGCAGGTGAGAAGCTGCTGCAAGGGAGGGACCAATCTCTTCTTGTCCAAGAGGGATGGGAGAGAAACAATGAACTTCCACTGCATCAAGCAGGGGTTCAGGTCAGACACAGAAAAAACCCTCCAGCTACAGCTGCCAAAGTGCTGCAACACATGGGGAGACCTCATTTTTACAGGAGGTTTTAAAAACCATGTCAGACTGGCATCTGCTAAAAGAGAAATTAGGATGTTTCTTGCTTCCCCCCCTCCCTCCCCCTCTAAAAGGTGTCAGTGACTGAGTATTTGAAAGCTCTACCCTAACTTGCAAGGGCAGAATTTGCTTTCCTGCTGCTTTCACAGACACTCTGTGATGGTGCAAATGTATTTCTGAGTTTCCGTGGAAAAGAATACAGGATAAAAATAAAATTACATTATATCTGGATCCATGAAAGCTGTGGGTGGGAGGGCTGCTGCCAAAGCCCTGATTTTAAGCTTCATGGGAGAATTGGGGAGAAATTGCAGCTCCTCAGTGAGATTGATTCCATGACTGCTCAGCTTGATAAGCTCAGCGGAAGATTTTTTGCAGGAAGAAACAAAAAAAAAAAATTCCTTAAACCTGTGGGGTTTTTCTTTTTGTTGGACTAAAAGCCCATGTTAGGAAACTGTAGTAGTGCTTGGTTGTAGCTCTGCTGTTTGACACCAGCATCACCCCTCAGCTGATAGTGTTAGTGACTATTTAGCACTTCAGCCCCTAATTAACAACTGCAGCCATAAATTCCTGCAGAAAAATCCCCTTGTCCTTCGCCGTGGCTACCTTTTAAAACTTGTTTTCTAGTTAGGCATAGAAATAGGATTCAGCAATAGAAAGGTTTTACTGTGAGGTTGGGGTGGAAAAAAAGGGTTGTGTACATTTACTTCATAGCTTGAGAATTCGAGGGAACAGAGGAGCTTTTGGCATGTGCATCTTGGCTTGAAATGGAACTGGGAATGCTGCTCCAGGCTTCCTTGTGTGTGTGTGTTTTTTTTTTCCTGTAGATCTCCATTCCCTTTGCCATCTCTCCTCCCTCTTTTCAGACAGGCTTTGAAACTCCTGATGGACCTGCTACAGCATTGCTCTAGGAGTTTCCTCAGCACCAAATCCTGTCACATGAGGATACTGCTAAGAGGAGAAAAAAGCCCTAACAAGTTCTAGCAATGCCAAATTACATTCAGTTCTTGTGTTTCCACTTGGCATGGTAACACCTCCAAAGAGCAATTGTTCCACAATCAGAACTTCTGCAGCCTGTTTGTTTCTTTTCTCTTACTTAGCTGTTCAGAGACCATCAGACACCAGGCGAGCCAATAAATGCCCTTCTGAGCATTTATACAGCATAAACATCAGGTGAGATGAGCTATTTTTTTCCCTTGCAAGTACAAATTAAAGGACAAACCTGATAGAATCAGTAGAAATAATTCATTTGCACGGCGACTCTTTTCTCTTTAGTGAGCTTCAGGTATTAATTAAATTAAAAATCCTGATTTTAAGAAAGCTCTTCTCCCAAAATAATCCCTCTGTCGTGACAGATATGGGACACAATTCTTTTAGAAAAACCTCAGTACTTGCAGCCATGATTCATGTGACCTTTTCAGCAAAGCACTGCTAGTTATTCCAAGGTTGCATGGGCTTAAATTTCTGCTAAAAGTTTATAAATCAGGAGCTTCTGCTTTCATCATGTGGAATAGAAGCAAGTCTCTTTTTAGGCTGGAAGAAACATTGCTATGCACAGGGATTTTGATGGCTCTGGCATTAGGGATCACTGGTAACACCATTTAAGATGCCCTCAATAAAGAGACCTGAGTGGTTTACAGCTCTTCACTCTCATCAGCATTTAAAGAAAAGAAATTCCTTCATGCAGCCCAGCAGATGTGCATGAAGATGACTGATATCCATGCTAACAGCCATGTTACCCCACAGGGAGGTCCTGAGCAAGAGGGATTTCCAGATCACTGAGCTCTGAGGGAGGAGGAAACCTGATTTACTAAGGAATTAGGTTTGGTGGGGTACTTGTGGAAGAGGTCAAAAGCAGTTGGGCCTGGTGAGTGTGTCTTGCAGTGAATTGCAGAAATCCTTTGTTGCAGGACACGTGTGTGATATGGAAATGGACAAATGGCATTATTTGGAGTCTTGGATGAATTGCTGTCCTTAACAGGACACTGACATTCAATCATTAAACTCCAAATGTTCAGCAGAGGAGCCCAAGCTAACGAGTCACAAAGGCTAAAACTCATATCTGTTGTCTTTAGATATCTGCAGTATAAATGTCTGTGTGTACTGCTCTCCTAGGCTCCCTTACCTCAACTGGAAGAGAACTTGACCCTCTTTTGGGCATCTCTTTTTTGGTTAGAAAAGCAGCCAGTGGTGACCAGCTCAGAACAGACCTTTAAGGAACAGATATATCAGGTTAGGAGAGATGGATCCCAGCCAAAAGCACAAACATCCACAGTACACCTGGGTGCACATCCCTTTTGTTGTGGTCCTCTGCTGATGCCAAAGACCACCTGGCTATTCCTGACCTGGGTCTTTCACCAGGAAAATGGAGAAGAGGGAGAGAGGAGAGTGGCTGGTGGAGATGTGGCTGCAGAACCTGCTGGGCCCAGGAACTGACACATAATTTGTGGTGCCACAGCACAGAAATAGCCAATGTGCCTGTTAGGAAACAGGGATGGTTCAATTCCCAAGACTTAAGCACTAGATGGTGACTACTCAGCTGGTGGCCTCCCTTGGTGAGGTCAATCCATGGTGTTTGTCAAAAAAAAGGACTCAAAGGCATCAAGGTTGGAAATCAGAGCACCAGGTTTCTTCCTGGTTTAATTGTCAGGTGTAGGCAATTGTTGCTCAGTTCAAAAGGCAACGTTCAAGCAAAACTGCTGCTTATATCTTCTCTATATAGACCCAAATATCTCCTTTAGTTGAGGTCCTACCACCACGCTAACCCTGGCAGGCTGGCAAGGCACAAGGTGTTGCTCCAGCTGAGATGTTTGGTGGGGGCAGCAAGAGCCAGGTAGGTCACTCTTCCTCATTGTTCTTTGACTTTGCTTTCAGGTTGTTTGAAAGAGAGGTTAATAAAGGCTGGTTTTCTTTCAGGGAGGCTTGTTTTCTGGGATCATTTCCTGATAGTATCATTTGTTTTCAACCTGGCAGTAGGGTTTTGGAATGAGGTCCCTCTGGACCTCCGTGACTTTGTGTTTTACCAGGCAGAAAACGTTTCACCTCCTTCCCTTGTCACTTGAGCTGGGATTAAAGACATTTACTCCTTTCTTAAGAAAAAAATAAAATAAATAAATGGGGGAGGAAGGGGGGGAATCCCTGAGGGAGGGAATTATTATAAAGAAGAGGATATGTATACTCGACTGGATGTCCATTTTCTAGCCCAGCAAATCAAGCCCTGAACTCAAACTCTATTTATTAAGCAAACAAAATGTTTTGTCATGTGCAGCGTGCCTGATTCTGCAGCAACCAGCAGAAACAACCTTGAAACAACCCCGTGTGCCAGGGAAGGAGTGAGATAGCATTACAGTGCTTCAAGATCTAAACAGAAGCCTTTGTGCCAGCTTTGGTGTAATACTTGGTTTGCTTGTAAAAAAAAATCAAGGAAAAAAAAAATCTAGGGAAAAAAAAAATCAGAAAGTCTTCTGTAATTTCTTGTAGGTGTAATGAAATCTGTTTAATTGATGGAAAGCCCTTGATAAGACACCAGTGGTGGCAGCATGTGGGTGTTTGCTAATGGGAAAGCCAACACGATTTAATCAGGGCTCGTTTTAAGTTGACTTCTAACAACCTGCATTATTTACAGGAAAGGTAAAAAGTGAGTTCCTCTGTAACTATGAGGCTCTGTCCTCCACATCCAGCTGGAATATAATATTGCTGCATTGGCTTGTAGGCCCGTGGGGTTTAAATAGTGCCTGCAATCTGGTGCCACGCTGATTTACTAATCCTTGATCTTAGTTGAACATGATCACAGCCCCTGCTTCTGTTCATAAGGGATAGGCTTACTGTTAATTGACAGGCTTTGGCATCCTACCAAAAGCACTGCCATGTAGAGAAGGAACTAAAACTGAGCAGAGGATGTATCAAACCAGCCAATCTGAAGGGAAAAAAATCTATTTTAGGACATCTTGACGCCAAAAATTATTTCCTATTTTATTGTTTGGTTAAAACTACAGCATATGATTTTCATTTTACCATGAAACTAATAAAAACAGGAGGATCTGAAATGTGTTTGCAGGGTGATTAAGTGACTAAGACGTGGTATTTGGAAGCTTCCCAGCTGCTCTGCTCTCTGTTTATTTAATTATTGGGTGAATTTTTGTGTTTGTGTCTGCTCACAGAAACTTGTGTGCAACTCTACATGCTATCCACACTCAATCTTTTTTTTTTGTGATATCCCTCCCAAATTTCAAAGAGATTGTATCCAGGGATTGGAGACTTTGTGCCATTTTATCCAGTGTGCTTGAAATGTAGTGGGGAAAAAATGTTAGTAAGTTGTAGCTTCTTTTCCAGTAGCTCTACAGAAGTTTTAGGCTGTCTTCTTTTTGTTCAGAATTGTTTGCCCCAAATTTTGATCCCCTTCTCTAGCCTTCCAAACCTGGTTAAACTTGAGAGGAAACTTATTGTGAGGATGGGCTGAAACCCTTTTACACTTTACATAATCTGACTATGGTTTTGCACTGCTGAACTTACTCTCAGAATTGTTTGCCCCAAATTTTGATCCCCTTCTCTAGCCTTCCAAACCTGGTTAAACTTGAGAGAAAAGTTATTGTGGGGATGGGCTGAAACCCTTTTAAACTTTACATAATCTATGTTTTTGCACTGCTCAACTTACTCATGGAGATGTGTTTCTTTGATAACTTTAAATCTTCTGTTTTGGATGTATCACTCCTGAGCTTTGGGTCCACCTGTCTACAGACCAATAGAAGTGCTTGAATTCCTTGAAAACTAGTTTTTGCACAATGAGCCAAAGTTTTGGGGGATTTCCTGCATAATTTCATCTAAGTAAGGGAAAAGAAAGGTGCTCCTTCTAGATTTTGGAGATCAGATGTAGCAAACATTTCATTGCTGTGCAAATGAGGAGCAGACTAGGAGCCCTGCTTCTTGTTAGGTAGTATTTTTTAGCTTTTATAAAGGATAGTATAAGACTGAAAACAAATTATTTCATGGTGAGCCAAGGCTGAACTGCAGAGCAGGAGAGTGCATGGCATCTCCAAAAGTCTCAGACCAAACTCAAGCCAGGTGAGGCTACAGTGACTTGGAGTCAGCTCTGATCCTTCCCAGTTCTTGATTGGTTTTGATGTTCAGGTGTTCTTCAGATAACCAAAATTTCCCTGGGGCATGTCCACCTATAGTCTTCCAGCTTTGTCCAACTTGGTTGCATCATCAGGTGGTATTTCAGCAGTGCAGCCCTTGTGTGGTTTTGCTCCTGCCATGCAAACCTCCAGCTGGTCTATTTTCCACATTAAATATACAGAAGATGCCTTCAAAAGTGGCTGTAAAACTACCTTGAAACCCTCAAGAGAAAAAATTTACCCATGACTATGAGCTTACATAGAATATTTTGGAGGTGAAGGTTGTGATGTCAACAGTCATCTCATGAGTATGTGTAAGGCACACGTGAAGCCTGTGGATAGCAGGGAGAGATGTCCACATCAACAGGAGATCTTTGCTCTCAAGCTACATCTATTCAATACATCAAAGTCTGAGGTCAAAACCTCACTATCTCAGTCTTGGTTAGCAGTGCCACAGCAACTTTTGGCTTGTCAGCTGATCCTTTGGGTGGTGTCAACGTTTTGGTGTCTGCAGGGTCACTGTGTGCCTCTCTTGCTATTGGCCTAAGCCATATCCTTCCAGAAAGGGTGGCTTTTTTTGTCCACCTCCTGTGAAGGGTTTTTATAAATATATTTGGGGCCTGGTTCTTCTGTGGAGCCTGAATTTGGTGTAGATCAGAATCAGAGAGGTCCTTCTTCACCTTCCCTGTGGTTATGTCCATGACACTGCCTCAGTTATTCTGTGACTTACCCTCTTCTCTGGCACTCTGGCCAGCTGGATGATGCTGGAATAGGGCACAGCTTTTTCCAGCCTGTGACCCCTTGGTTTTGCCCATGAAGACATGAGCACTGGGGTGAAGAACTGGGAGAAAGGGGATTCTGTACCCCAGATCTTCACCCTACCCTGGATTCAGACCCAGTTGGGGTGCACAGCTAAATGCAGGAGCTGGGAGACATTCCTGGGTTCAACGCCAGAGGAATGAGCTGGGGTATTTTTATTACCTTCTAATAATTCATAAGCAGGTTAAAAGCAGCAAAGACATAAACATTTGCCAGTCTTGGCAGATGAATTTATGCAACAGTTCACAAAGGGATCTTTAGACAGCAGTGGAACTTAGAAAGCATGACACTTTTGTATCAGATAGTTGCCAGTGGTTCTCCTTACTGGCCCCTGGGCATCCTGTGGTTGTGACAATCCAGATATTAACAGACATTTGGCTTCTCACCAGAAAGGCAAGTGCTAAGGAAACACCAGATGGGCTGTTTCTGGAGCTGGAAGTGAAGCTGAAGCCTCCTACTTTGTCTTAAGGCTACTGGATTGTTCATTGAACTCTGAACTGATAATCACAGTTGTGCATTTTGGAGTAATCTGAGAATAATCTTGTGTGATAACTCAGAAAAGATCATTTCAATTAATAGAGGTATGAACTTGAGGTGGATTAGCTAAATCATGTTAAAACTCTACATGTCCATTCTCATTCAAAATTAAAATGGGCTTAGTTCTTCATTTCATTTATTTCCTGCTGGGGTGGTTGAAAAGTGTTTTAAATCAGGGCAACTTTAATTCTGCATAGGAAAGCCCACAGGGGAGGGGAATGTTTTACCTGAAGTGCATTAAAAAGCTAACTTGAATTAATTTCTTTAAGAAAATCTCTTATCTTGAGTGAGAGAAGACCATATTTGCTTGATGCTGAAAGTTGAAAAACGATTTGTCATGAGAAGAACATAAAAACGTGAGGTGAAAAATAAGGTCTAGTCTCAAAAAGTGATTTCTAAAAGATCCCTATAAAATTTAGGACAGTTTTTAATTAAGCAAATTGCCTAGAGAATTCAGCTATCCCCTCAAGAGCTGTTGTGCTCAGTTTGGAGGCAACACTCAGCCATTTGATAGAGATTTGATTTAATTGCAAATCTCAGAGCAGGCTCCTCCAAGAAGTTGCTTCCCACCTTTCATTAATAAGACCTGACTTTAAGGGGCACCTGCAAAGAGCTGACAACTGCCTTATTATCAATATTTGATTAAAAGTACTTATTTTATGAATAGCTTTGTGTATGGGCAGAGATTTTTGACTAATGTTGGTAAATGTTGGCTACCATTAGCTCAGTAATAATTCAAAGCTGGGGAAAGTTATCAGAAGGATGCTTAAAAAAAAAACCCACAACTTAGAAATGAGGACATGTATGTTTAAAGAAAGCTCTGGGGGGAAAAAAAAAGTATTGTGGGGAGAATGTAATGTATTTATGGAGCTCCAAAGGGTGTGCTCTGGGAAAGTATTGATAGGCAATGTGTCCTTTTTTCAAGTCTTATCTTCAGGGCAGCAGAGCTCAAATGTGCCAAACACTTCTCGTGTTCCACTCTGATTGCATCTGTGCAATTTTCTCCAGATTTATGTCTGGTGCCAATGAAAGCAGTGGGCATTCGATCTCCTTGTCTTGCTAGATTTAACATATTTGTTAGATTAACTGATTGCTTAAATGTTTTTATTCTTATCACATCTGCAGTGCCAAAACTTCACTCATCAGCAAAAGGGTGCTGGCCGGATGGATAACGAAGGGACTGCTGCTGCTCCAGGCAAGAAATGTGGGCTCAGAAGTGTGACTATCCCAGCCAGGAGAGAACAGAGCTCCTGTGCCTACTGAAGTCTCATTGGGAGGGAGGGATGAGTATTGGTTTAAGATTTTTTCAGGGTTCTTGGGTATGCACGTCACATACATGATTACTGCTTCATTTAGGAGAGATTGTAGAAAAGACAAAGACATCTGGAGCAGGGAAGACAAAAGAAACAGTAAAGAGGCAAAAACATTCACATCTTTGCTTTTGTTAGTGCTGTCCCAGTTAAAATGTTCTTGCAGAATACTTCAGCACCACACTACTTGCATGTGCTCTGCCACCCCAGCACGGATCCAAGCGAACTGAATGCAACCGTGGATCATGGATATAGGAAATCAATTCTTGTTGCTGTCTTTGTGCTACAGCTCTTAATTCTAGAGGCATTTGGTAAGTGGCTGTAGCAGTTTGTTTGAAGGCAGGCCTCTTTAGCTGGCTGATGTAGCTTATGGGGTCTGATATTCTCAGGGCACCTATCAGGAGAAATGCTGCCTGATGTTCACTGGGTGCTCCCCTCTCTGCTGTGAGTTGATGCTCCACAGGACACTGCCCTGCTGGCTTTTCAGAAGAGGTGAGTAATTTACTCCTTGACTCTGCTTGGTCATAAAAAGCCTTTCAGCATTGCCTGGCAGGACTCTATGCTCATTAGAAGCCTCTGGGCTTTGGGTGACTGAAGTCATCTTTGTGTATTTGCTGTATTGCACCTGCCAGGTACTATGAGACTGGATGAAATACTGTATTTACTCCAGTTCTGCTCTGAGAAGTGAGTTGTAAGTGGTGCAAGTGGGAGAGAGACACCAGCAAAGTACCTTCCTACACAGTTTTATTTGTCTAGTTTCAGTTTTTCAGCCCTTTCTTCCTACCATTAAAGTCTGGTTCGTTTCTTGTACCTGCTGTGGCAGAGAGGGGCTCGAGAGAGGGTTGAAAGAGGAGTAAATATAAGTGTTAAGTAAATATAAGTGTTAAGAGGAGTAAATATAAGTGTTCTGGAGCAGAAAGCAGTTACTGAAGCAGGAGATCAAGCCAAGGCTGAGATCCCAGCCAGCAAAAGGATGAGATCAATGGGATGAGAGGAGCAAGAAAGAGGAAACAAGGTTAATTAAGAAGGGTAAGACAAAAGCATTGAGCTTCATAAAGTAAAAGAAAGGAAACCAGTTCACTGGTTATGAGGCAGAACATCAAGCAAGGGAAAGGACATGAACCATTTTACCTGTAAAACTGTGAGCCAATTATTTTAACTCCATGTTTAGTCGTTTGAACAAAAAAGTTTTGCCTGTATTGTGTCCCAGATGCACTTTTTTCAAACACATAAAGAGGGTGGAGTCTGAATATGGGAAAACCCTGTTAATTTTAAATTGGCTTCTCATCCATCTTGAATGTCACTGATTAGATGAGAGCCTCCTTTATGTTCCTGTACAGAAAAACCCCTTATAAACTTTGTCACCATACACATTTCATAACGCCTACAAAATCCACACATCTTATAATACTCATTGAAAAGTTGGTGGGGGAATTGTCCAGGACCTACAATATCACACCAAGGTTTTCTTCAGAGCAAATGATTTTCACGAGGCCGTTGTTGTTGTTTTTGTTGGTTTTTTTTTTTATTTTAAATCTTTGAAAATAGGATTTGATGCTGATCTGCTGAAAGGCCTTATCCAGCAGTACTGCTGGCACTAAGTCACAGTGTAAACACAGCCTGGCAGCACAAGTCACAATGGACCACAGCTTGAAAATTATTGGCCTAGCAGCCCAAGAGCAGGAGCTCTCAGAGCTCTCCCTTTGCATCTTTTTTTTCTACTTTTTTTTCTGAATTTCATCACACATGGTATTAAAACCACCATTTCTGCCCCTTGCTTTTGCCTGTGTGAAGGGAAAAGTGTGAGCACAGAAATTCATTACTTTTTTCCCCCCTATAAAGTCTTGATTCAGATGCTCATCAACCTAATTTTTGTTGTTCCTTCTCCTCTTTGCTTTCAACTCTCCTTCTCCATGTTCCCCTGCTTCTCTTAGCCCTGCTCCTTTGTGCCTCACATCCACAGATCCAGCAGAGCCACTCCAGCTTGGTGGGACAGCACAGCAGCAGGGTGAGGAGGGAGCCCCAAGACCTGATGTGCCTTCATTCAAGAAAGCACCTAAGGGCAGACATGGGCTTGCTCTCCCTCTGGCCAGAGGAGACCTGAGTCTTGGGTCTATCCAGGGAGACTTTTGAGATGTGTGTGCACAGCATCACTCATCTGCCTGGTAGCACGTGGAAGGCAGGGCTAAGGGTTTGATCTCCTGGATTAGTTCCTTGGCTACCCTCCAAAACACATCAATTTGGGCTCTAGGCTGAGAACATCAGACTGCATGACTGTGGATCTCCAGCCTTCTATGAGGGTGTGCTCTGCATTACCTATTTTCAGCAGCAATTTGCAGCCACTAGGACTGCATTTGCCACGAGGCTGATTTTCCTGTGTCACCCCAGGGACCTGCAAGGGTGACAGAATGAAGTAGGACACTTCTTACCTCCACTTTTTTTGTCCCTCCATTTGTAGGCTGATGCCACATTTCCAATCCCACACAGGTCAGAAAAACCTGGTAAGCCAGGCTTCATCTTTATGCATCTGTGGTGTCATCATTTGGGTTATAATCTAACAAATTGTGTTCTAATGGGGGTTTTTTGTGTGTCTCTTGGGGAGATCAGGGATTAGCCTGCGTGCTTACTACCCTTGACCTGAAAGATCCCAAGTTTGTAAGTACCATTTTAACTCATTCCTCTAAATTAGTTTCATTTTTGCACTCTCTGAGTGTCCAGGTGGCTCTTGGTCACCTGAAAAATCCCAACATATATCAGTGTGATGCTATGAAATTCCCATGTTGGACTTCTGTGATGTGTTCCTTTATATATCTATATCCTGGAAGATCTTTCCCTTTCACCATTCCTGGGTTTTGTTTCTCTTTGTTTATTTTTTAATTTTTTTGGGTTTGGTTTTTTTTCTCCCTTTTCTTTCTGGCACTGGAAGTAGAAAATGGTGTCTCTCTGATCTTCAGCTTGAGCTAATTTCTTTCTTCACATGCTGTGGCTCTTTCTGCTCGAGCACTGATTTGTCATGGTAAATTTTACACAGCTCAGTGTCATGTGGAGTTCTGTGCTTTAGGTAGCAGAGTTCCTTCACTCTGCTCCTTAGAGTCCAGCACCTTTCATCAAACACTTCTCTTTCTTCTGCAGCTCAAAAAAGGGTAAACACCACCCTGCTTTTTCCATAGCTGCTTTCTTGCAGCCCCTGCAGAAGTTTTTTTGCAGCAACATCTATGCAAACTACTGTTTAACCAGACCCTGTGCTGAGAAATATCACAAGTCAGTTTTCAGTGAGAAGTGGGAATTTGGGGAGCATTGTTAGTTCTCCTTTTGACTCTTGACCCTGCCTATATTTCTGTTACTCTGTGGGGTTTTGTGGTGTGATTACTGTTATTTGGCTTGATTTAATCTGGCTTTGGGCTGGTGGGCTGCTCAGATGTTTCAGTGCCACTAAAGCCTTGTCTGGTGGGATGGGGCCATTCACAGACCAGCACTTTGCTGAATTACAAGAGCTCTGCCCATCCTGTGCTGTGGAACTAAGTGTGGGAAGTGTCTTCTCATTCCCATTGACATGAAATAGCTCAAGGGGACATTTGCTAGTGGGAAAGGATGGATGAGGCAGGAAATCATCCTGGAAATCTCCATCAGAGTGTGGAAAATGCTCTTCTTCTGGTAGGTAAGTCACACCCTTTTTGCCAAGCCAAGGGAGAAACCAAGCCAACGTTGGAATGTAGGAACATGGGTAAGGCTCATCAACAGCTTTGCCACAGCCCTTGTGGTACTGGACTGCCTTTGGGTATCACCCCATTAGGTGTTGCTGGCACTACCTCTGGAGCCCTCACTGCTGCAAGAGGGAGATGGACTCTTGGTCCTTTTCTGCCCTAACCAGAGACTAGAGGAGGCAGGGGGGATGGGGAAGAGGAGGCTGTGCCCATTTCAGAAGAGGTGACTCTCCACCTTGAGAAGAATGGAGTGATATTCCTCCTGAGCTCCATCATCCCTTCACACCTTCCTCCACCCATGGCCTGACTGCAAAATCTGAAGTCAACTCCCTCCTTCATCCAAAACAACCACAGAATCATAGAATCCTGTAGGTTGGAAGGGACCTCCAAGATCATCAAGTCCAACCATTGAGCCATTAGGGCTCTAAAGTCCTCTGCTAAAACAGATCAGAATCTGTCAGGGCTGGAAGGGACCACAAGGATCCCCCAGTTCCAACCCCTCTGCCATGAGCAGGGACACCTCCCACTAGATCAGGCTGCCCAGAGCCTCCTCCAGCCTGGCCTTAAAGACCCCCAGGGATGGGGCCTCAACCACCTCCCTGGGCAACCCATCCCAGTTCAAGGACTTTTTTATACATGGAATAATTGAAGAGATGAGCTGAAGAGAATCATTCTTGTGGTCTTGCTAGCTCCAAATTATAATTGCTGCCTCATAACCAAGTAGTTCTTGCAGAGCCAGAGGGAGAAGCACATGCATGCCAAGTAAAGAGTGTGCACATCTCTAACACAGCAGGACAAAGGGTGTTGTAGGAGCTGTGTATCAAAAAGCTGTAACCCCATGCTGAAGACTGTCCTGTTTCTCTTTCGAGGGCATAAGCTCTGGCCCTAACTCTCAGAAGGGGGTGCTATTACCTCGTCTGATTTCTTTGTATTTTTTAAGTATATCTATAGGTTTTACATGCATATGTAGAGAGACAGAAAGCCACTGAGGTTTTGAAAGCAAGGGAAAACACTTGTTTCCCTTCACCCTCTGTTTTAGTTCAGGTTTATTTGAGCAATGATAAAAAAGTTGTTGCTTTTTTGTTGTTGTTTTAATGACTTGCTAATGCAGCACGCAAAAAAATGAAGTGTAAAAAACCCTGAAAAAGGAAAACCAGAGGAACAGAAGGAAGAAAAAGGCACAGAAAATTGGGATGTTTATTTCATATTGGACAATGCTTAGAAAAATCTGCTGTCTTGTGCAAGAAGTAAGAACAATGCATTCATACCAAGTGTGTATCAGAAACACTGGGCTGAAATCAGGTAGTTTACTAAGCAAAAAAAAAAAAAAGGAGATATTTTAGACTCTGAAATCTGGAAATTAAAAGTCTGGATACTGTTGTAGTATTCCCACTATTTTTTTAACTCTTGAAATTCATTGTTTGGGTACTTAAAATGGACTTGTTGATTTCTTATGGGTTTTTTTTTGGCCATTTATTTAATTTGCAGCTCTAAATTAAAAAAAACAATAGTTGTGTATATTCATCTAGGACATGCTGCTAATGAATGTGACTCTTTTCCTCCCACCTGCTCGCCCCTGCTAACACTTAGAGATGTTTCTTCCCTGCCAAAGCCCTGTGTTGGAAGATGACACCTAGAACTGGAGCCTCTCTTCATGGGGCAAGGTGGAGCTCCTCTACTGGGCACAGCAAACAGCAAAAGCTGTGCTGGCAAAGCATCATTCTTCATCTGCAAAATTCCCCCAGCATCCTTGGCAGATGCTGGGGCAGAGGACCACGCTCCCTGGCAGGTATTCACCACCATCCATGGGGGAACCTGACCCAACCTGTTTATGGGATGCAGCTGGACCTTTGAAGAACAGCTCTTTCTTTTTTTAATGACCTCATGCTGCTGGTTTGCAGGGCTGTGAATTGCCTCTGATAGGACTAGGTCACAGTCCTGACTTAGAGGCTAAAATACAGCCTTGGTATGAACTGATAATAATTAACTGCCACATCCTGCAGCATTGCAATTAGCAGCAGGGTTTCTTGGGATTATTTGGGATTAAGGCCATAGTCCTGTTCTGGGTTGTAGGGGTGAAGACAGATACTCCAATCTTTCCATAGTATGGAGCAATGCTTCCTGCAGGTGCCTACAATCCAGATTTCCTTCAGACCCCCCCAATTTTTGGCTTCAGTGCTTGGAAAAGAATAATTTTCAAGACAGTTCCTATGTAAAATAGGGACCTTCTTTTGCAGATATTTGGCTGATGTCTCTGAAATACTGTACAAACAAAATTCTCAGTGTCCTGAGGATTGCTCCTTTTACATTTCTTATGTCCTACCTCCATTGTGGTAATTTCATGGATATTATAACATAGAAAAGGGTAAGAAGACAGTGTTAAAATTACATCAACATGTTATCCTTGCCTTTTATTCTTTTCTTATCCAGAGGTCACAGATAGAGTTTGGATGCAGAAGGAACTAAATGAGGAACTTCAGAAGAACAGTAACAGCTCCCTGTAGATACTTCCCAAAATTTAGTCTTGTAGGGCTGTGAATTATTTCCTCTCACCAGGGATAGAAGGTGACAATCTTGGATACCTACCTTAGTGTGAGATGAAGTGCCTCTGGATATGCACATTTCTTTTCAAAATGATAAAGGAACCTTCATTTTAGACCCAGACAGATGACTTTTAAATGTTAAAACAGATAAATCTTACTGCATCTGAGATGTCTGTGAAATCTTTGCAGAGCTGACAGGGAATCAAGACAAACTGTTCATTTTTTAGAGCTTTATTTTCTTTTACTTTATATACACAGTTTTTACTATATACACATTTTAAAAAGCAGTGACTCAATTTTTTAGTGCTTCACTTAAAAGATCATCCTGTGGTGTCTGTAAGAATCTCATCTAGAATTGTCCACTATTAAGATTTTTGTGATTTGCTCTAGACCACAATGTTGTTGATTACACATTGTAATTTTTTAGCAGCTTCTAAATAAAGAAATTAAAATCCTTGGGAATTTTTCTAGAAATTTGCTCATCTGTTGTCTGAAAGAATCACTCCATCTTGCATGACTGAAAATATCCATCCATGGGAGGAGGAGCTGGGTGAAGCTAAACCCTGCTCTGTCCTGCACAGGACCCAGGGGAGAAGGGCTCTAAGGGATGCTGGGCTAGGACCTTCCTCCTGAAGTACAGATTCCCAGGGGCTGCTTGCTGGGGAGCAACACAGTCCAGTCTACACTTGGCTGTGCCAAAACTATGTGATCTAGTCATCTGTGTGCATGAGCAGCTCTCTCCTGCTTGGTCATCATGGGACAGGTAAATTAAGATGAGGCTTTATGCTGATGAGATAGTTAGTTAATAATGAGGATGAGGTAAAACCAATGTGAAGCAGAACGTGCAATCTCCTTCTCTCTTCTCACCACCAACAGCATCAAAGGATGCAGGAATAAAACCTCACTAGAGGTCCTGACTGATGGGTATGATGGAAAAAAAAGTCTGTGAGCCTG
>NW_008623473.1:20702-31275 GCF_000691845.1 Merops nubicus | reverse complement strand
AGCATGAAATTTAATGGGTTATAATAATCCTACATTACAAATGTTATAGACAATGTAGTTCATATCACCAACTTCAGAGACTATTTCTTTTGACTTACTAAACAGCTTTACAAGTAAAACATGTTCAAGTAAATATAACATACCATGTGCATTTATGTTGACAATAAGTTTCCCAAATGACACTTTATCTTACACAATTACAGATTCCATCCAGTTGTTTTACATTAATTATATATTTCTTATTTGAAAGTTTTAGTAAGTGCTTTTTAAATTATGTACTGCAAGCCTAAGTGATTATGTGCTGTCTAAATTGAAGTAAATTATTCAGATAACTAGATTTACTACCAACTATCTCCTCCCATGTAACATTTTAAACAAATTTCTCCTCTAACTTGCTCGTAGAGTGGATTGTTGATGAGGTAAGCTTGTTGCACATTCAGTAACCTTTATGACAGAGGTCATTGTTTTTGGTCATGCATCTCTTGCACATAGTAGGAAGAACCATGAGAAGTGATTTGCCTGTGAGTAACCTTGGAGGGCAGGTCCCAGGTTGTAGGCACAGGTTGTAATCCTGTCCTGCACAATGCTGAGAATGACCTGTGGCACTGTGGGCTCTCCAGCTCAGCCTGAGGTCAGGCCTTGCTCCAAGCCCTTACCATCTTCAAGTCTCTGCTTTAACTGTAGCAGAGGTTTTGCTACTCTGAGGCTAGGTGGGAAAATTGTCACTGTACCAGACCACACCAATTCTGAAAACTGATTCCAGTGACTGCTAGTGTTACACTTTCATTTATTTTTTTGCTTTGGGCAAAATGAGAATATTAGAGAGAAAATACCTTATACAAGAATATGAAAAAACTAACTTGCTATAAAGCTCTAGTGATACTCATTATATTGATGGTATTACTGCAGCAGACCTTATACTGGGAATTTTGTTATAGGAAGGAAATGGGCCATGTGAAGGCAACACATCAAAGATGTATGAAATTAAAAATATAAAAAAGGAATATCATATATTGAAGCTCAAATAAATGTGTAAAGGAAAAATTATGTTCTGGGGAAAAAAATCAAGACATTATTAACCTGAGGGGTGGGGGAGGAAATTAAAAGTAGTTTTAAAATTACTGCATTTGAAAAAAATATTTAGAGAGAAAATACCTTATACAAGAATATGAAAAAACTAACTTGCTATAAAGCTCTAGTGATACTCATTATATTGATGGTATTACTGCAGCAGACCTTATACTGGGAATTTTGTTATAGGAAGGAAATGGGCCATGTGAAGAGAACACATCAAAGATGTATGAAATTAAAAATATAAAAAAGGAATATCATATATTGAAGCTTAAATAAATGTGTAAAGGAAAAATTATGTACCAGGGGAAAAAAAATTGAAATTACTGCATTTGAAAAAATATATTATGCAATTGACCTGTAAGGTTCTCTGTCTTTTAAATTCTAGCTGTGGACAGATGGATGTGGCGTGCCTCCTGCGTCACCTCAAAACAAAGAGGAAGACTTTTTTGCATCCCATGTTTCTCCTAAGGTACAGATTACCTGTGTTTCCTTTTTGTTAGCTTTCTAAACACTTAGGTTGACTGTGTGCTCTAAAATGAAGATTAAACCCTGAAAGAAAACCTCATAGTAAAAGGTTAGGTCAGTGAGTTAATATTTATCAGCTTTTCTTCTGTGGGTCTCAAAATTCTGCCTGGATGTGAACCACTTTCTAAGGTGATAATTTAGAATGACCCAAATAGTAGCTAAATGTGGAATGAAAATGTATTTTTTTTGTAGGTATACAATTCCACCTTGGACTCAGCATTCCTTGCTTGAGAGTGCTCTGATTTAAATACACTATATGATAAATTTGGGTTTTGATCAGTGAAGTTTAACAGTTCTTAAAACATTTGCAAAGGAGGAGCCTTTTTTCTTCTTCTAAAATACACTTAGATCCTCTTCAAAAATGTAACTTGCTGAATGATATTGCTACTTTTGGTTTTCATTTATTTGATCCTACCTCCTACTGATGATAGATGTTGTATTTATTTCACAGAGACTCACAGTCACAGTGAGACTCAGGCAGTCACAGAGACTCTTGAGCCTGGTATTTGAAAAATACCAGTGGAAACAACTTCAGCAATTGTGATCTTCAGCTTAGAGCAATTAAGTTATTACCACACCTAGTATTCCTGAACATTGCAACAGTATTAAATGTCCTAGTATAATTGCTTTCTAGTACAGTTGCAGTCTGAGAATTATAATCATAAGGCTCATCTTGGGATAGAGAAGAATTCAGAGAGCTTGGGTATATCAGATTAGCCCTTGTTGTGAAAGCTCTTCTGCAATTCATGTGCACGTTAATTCCTCTGTCATGGCATGATGGTTGTGCATGTGCAAGGAAGAAAAACCTGTGCAAGTTGTTCATATCTGCACCTGAGTAAAGAACACTAACAATTACACAACTTTTAGTGACTTTCTAGTGTATATGGAATGCCTGAGGATGAAAAAAATATCATTTAAATGGAAAATGAATATTTTTCCCCTTTTGTTTATTCCGTTGTGACATTTCAAAATGTAACTTTTTTCCTCTATTTTTGTGTGGTTTCAAAAATGGTCCATTTTAAAAGGAAATCCAGCCTTTTTGCTATTTGGTTTATTTTAGGAACTTCTACTGCAGCCAATATTTGAATGCTTTGTAAAAATAAATTTCAGCATCTCTGAAACAGTGAAAGAGTATTACCTTTCACAGGCTGAGAAGATTGCTGTGTTACTTAGAAATGTTCATGGCAAAGACAAAAAAAAAATCAATTACTGGGAGTTCTAGTGTGACATCTTCACCAGAAGATCATCTGTCCTGATAGCAGAAAAATAAATGGGGTGTTTCTGTTTGCAAAGGTCAGCCTGGAAGAATACTTTCAATTCAGTGGGAAAAGCATAAACTGAGGCAAGAAAAAGAGGTTTAAGCAGAAAAGTGTAAATATTTTTGTGGTTGAGGAGGAGAAGTAGGAATTTGATACAAAAACTCTGATAAGAATATATGGGTAGGATAAAGTAAATTTCCATGGCAAACTTTTAAGGTAGCTGCAAAGGCAGGAGGTTAGAGACAAGTAGTGTGTGTACCTCAGGGCAAGAGATTATTTGAGTATGGATGTTTTGAGAAAGAGATGTCAGGAAGTTTTGGGGTTGAGATTTTAAGGAAGAATAAGCATGAACTGGCAGTGCCACAGCGCTGGTGGAAAAGCACTGAGGGAAGTGGGAGGACTCATCAGGAAGACTTTGAAGGACTGCTAATCAAAAATCAAGTGTTAGAAAATTGGAAGGTGCAAGAGCTTAGTGCAGGGAGAAGGCATGGTGATTATATGGAAATAAGTGATCCAGATTTCCTGTACTGTATTATTATGAGTCAAGACAATGAATAGCCAGCAAAAAATAAATAAATATAAAGCACAGCAGTGCCACAGCGCTGGTGGAAAAGCACTGAGGGAAGTGGGAGGACTCATCAGGAAGACTTTGAAGGACTGCTAATCAAAAATCAAGTGTTAGAAAATTGGAAGGTGCAAGAGCTTAGTGCAAGGAGAAGACATGCAAATAAGTGATTCAGATTTCCTATACTGTATTATTATGAGTCAAGACAATTAATAGCCAGCATACAATAAATAAATCTAAAGCACAATTAAAGTGCATATTGTTTTTTTGGATGGTGAACACACTGAAATTCCTGAGAGGGAAGTGCAGGTGGTTTGAAACCAGCTCACTTTTAATGAAGGCAGGCGTTTGTTGTAGCTTTAATAACTGCCCTTCTGAGAACAGATTCTAGGTTTAAGACCTAGAATCTGTACTCCCAAGAATCCAGTATTAACTAATCAGTGATGCTTAAGTTGTCTTTGAGTTCAGTGCTCATATTTATTTGCTGTATTCTATTTTGTGTGCACTTTTGATGTACTTTTTTTTTCAAGGCAAAGAATACAGAGTCGGTGTTATCAAAGCCAGAGCCAGTTTCTCTACAGCAGAAAACTTCAGAAACTATTTCAGAATGCTATGAAGGTAAGACTGATGCTTTGTTAACAATAAGCTGCATTTTTCTAGTTGTCTCTTTGTTTAGACTCTTTTTACCTTACTTTAGCAGTTAAATAACCTTACCATGATAATAACACAAGAATTTTGCAGAGGGAAGGACTTTTCGGAAGGGTTGTGATAGAATTTGTGGGACTGCATGTTCCTTTAATAATCTTTAGTAGAAATCCAAATTAAAATCTGATTCAAATGACTTCAGATGAATCTTCGGATGCCTGCTGCTCCTTTAGTGACTGGTAAAGCTGTGATAGAAACAAGACATTATGTTATGTGTGTCAAACACTGCTCTGAGTACAATGAGTTGCATTTTGGAATTTTAAGCATTCTAAAGAGCTTTCTGATATTCTTATCCTTGTTATTCATTATGTTTTAGGACCAGAACATGGACCAAGCGTTGATTGCCTTAACACGTCACCAAAAGCTGCATTAGGTAATGAGTGTAATCAGAATAAGTTAGCAGCCAGTATAATCTACTTCAATATTCATTTGTACTGAGAATATATGACTGTGAAGAGATGTGGTATTCTTACTTTATTATCAGCATTGCATGAGTTAGTTGAAACATCTGAATTTTTATTACAGCTTCTTTTGTTAAGCAGTGTGCTCCTTCTAAGAAATTAATTTTAGTCAGTGTTCTAGTTTTATCTCTTACCTTAGCTGACCTGATGAATTTAAATGCTACAGGTATCACACGTACTAAAGGTGACCTGCATTTAAAGCACACAGGTGGAATAGAGCATTGTGCTGTGATAAATGGCCTGTTATTTATGTTAAGAAAACACATCTTGTTTCTTGACCTTAAGGTTTTCTTCTTTCTTGACCTTGAGGTCAGTCTTTCTATCTAGGTGTAGTTTTTGCTCCCTTTTAAGGAAATGGAATGTAACAATATAGACTAGAAGAATCATTGTATTTGTAATACAGTAGCTTCAATGTCCAGAGTCTTAATTTGCTTAACACTGAAGTGTGTATCATACTATAAGTAAAAAAAAAAAAGTGAGGAAAATAGAATAGAATTAAATACATCAGTGATTTACAATTTTGAGGACTGTCCTACAGGAGCAGGTTTTTGAGAATAAAAGGTATTGATTTTCAGCAGCATAGGGATAGTAAGGAATTGGTAGCTGGAAGTAACTCAGTACTTCAGAAAGGTATGATCTTCGTCACTGGTTTTGTACTCACTTGGTCTGATAATGGTTGTCATTGTGTTTATGATTCAGGTATGTTTTATGTGTATCATTTGTGGATTTAAACATAAGAAATACCTTTCTATCCAGGCAACAATTAATCTTGGAAATGGTATGGGATCAGGTGGACCTCTAGTCTAATTCAGAAGAGCAAATCCTACGTTCTTGTTCTGTTTACTGGCAGGTATCTAGAATTGAAAACTGAGCTGTAATTTTATTCCTTTTGGGTGTTGGTAAGAGATACTGTATCACTAATCAGAGGCAATTTCCCACATTGTTTTTTGAGATATTCACAGCTCTGTTCCATGTAACTCCATTTAGTGTCTCAGTCTCTTAGTGTACAAACTATAATACTTCAAGGCATTGAAATAAATTCCAAAAGCTATTTTGAGGCTGATATTGTGGAAATTATCTTCTACAGTTTTGGAATTAATAAAATTGTATGTCAAGTAATGTTGATTACATTAATCTTTGCAGAGAACACCACCTTCATAAAAAAGAAGCCAAATCAAGCTAAGAAGGTGGTAAGTGTATATAAATAATGCATATTTTAAACTGTATTATATATCTCTGGAAATATGTAGATTACAGTATGGAAATGTACCATGAAGGTTAAGTACTGAGCTACATGTTAAGTACTAAACAGTGCTTGTATTGGTAATAATTTATGAAACTAAAATGGAACTGAACACCATTTCCATAGCAAAACCAGCCAATGGTCTGTTTGAAAAAGGGTTATTGTTAAGACAAATTTGTCTAACAGGTTATTGTTATGATGCAATAGAGTGCTTCAGATTTGTGGGTTGTTTTCTGACCTCAGATAAATTCCAAGTCTTTTTACATGCATACAGCTCATTGAAATATTTAGACTTCCAGATGTATGTCTGTCATTTCCTTCTTCTGGGCCTGAGCAGCAGGTGATATGTTTTCAAAAAATGAGTAAAACAAACATGTCAAAGCATATACTGATGTCAAGGTCTGTATCCTGCTTCTCTTTGGTTCTTTTCATAACCAGTCTCCCTGCAACTCCACTGACACTTTGCAACTTTTTGTCTCACTTGCTGAGACTGGGTTGCAGGCTTTCTTCAGGCTTTCTCCTAAGTTAGCTGGCACTGAGATCTTTTTGTAGCAAATGCTAAAAATGGAGTTCCAGTAGCACTGCTGAGTGGCTAACTATGTATGAGTGGCATTATCTGTCAATCCAAGGTGAGTGTGAGACATTCAGATGTGTGTTTCTGGAGCAGTCCTCATCTCATATCACACAGCAGGGTTGTATTTGGTTGTATTTGTAGGTAACTTGCATCTGTGTTCTATTCAAGATAATTTCAAGATAGTTTAAAGACTTGTTTCTGAAAGGGGTCTGGCAAACTAAGAAAATAGCCCTAATATTAGACTATTAGGGTGATAATATAGGATAGGGAGTCAGTTCTTTTAAGTCATGGTTATTGTATGCCAAAAGCTTTTGAAAGTTTATTGGAGCAGATTAATTTAGATTGAAACCTATTATTTCTTGCTCCCACTAGAGGGCCCTAATACACAGGAGGAATTTCTTACTCTGAGTGGTGTTTGTAGGTATATTCCTTTGCAGTAAGAAGAACTTTACTGGGTTCACAGGTGCACGTGCAGCTTGTGAACTGTAGTGTCAGAGCCTCAAACTGTATGTATATAGGCCAGAACTTTTATGGGAAGACTTTAAAACATTAAAAGTTAAGATAAATATAATGTGAAAAATATAGGCTGCAGTGTTGCAGGTGAGCAATTAAACACACAGGAGACTAGAACTGCAGTTTGAGTCCTGTGCCACCATCTGAGTCAGCGTCATTGTGTCTATTAATATTTGTAATATTAAGTGGTTTTTAAGTCTTTGATAATCAGAATGAAAGAAAATTTATCCCTGTATTGAAGTAATATGAACTAGAAATTAAGTTACTTTAAAAGAAGTGCAAAAGTGGAATCTCTCAGCTGGCATTTTTATCCAGAAACGTGTACAGTGCTTTGTTACATGCAAAGGCTAATCATGCAAACACTTATATACAAAATATTGCTCTCCTACAATAAATCCATAAATACCTCTGCACATTTATTAAAAATATGAATAAATCAGTATTTGATCTTAAGATAACACAGTAGCACTGACAAGTACGAACTAGTTAGAGAATCTTTTCTACTTCTCAATGTAAATTGTGAATTAAGTGAATAAGCACAAAATGGTTCCATTGCAACAAATTTTATTGTATTATTCGTATGCCACAAAATCATTCTGAAGAAACTAAAGTTGTGCTATATATTATACTATTTATTTGAACACATCAACCTCTGAGCAATTAAAAAAAAAAATAGTTCATTACCCTGTGATGGTTGACTGCAGAGCTTACTAAATTTGTGAGAGGTAGTAGAAGAAGCATGTAGAGGGTCAAAACATGAAAAAATACTTTCACTTCTCCAAGTTTTCATTATTGTTTGCATATGGTCCCAAACAGAGTATAGTGTTTGCTGCTGCTTTCAGAATTGACTGCAGAGTCAGTTGAGGTGATTCTCTGTTATAATGTTGGGCTTTTATTTTCTGTTTTTCAATAAATCAAGCTTGGTGCCAAAAAAGGTGGTTTGGGGGCACAAAAAATGAGCAGCCAAAGCTTTAATGAGATTGAAAAACAAGCACAAGCTGTAGATAAAATGAAGGAACAAGATGATCTTCACAGCAGTAAGAGAACTGAGAAGGAAGAGCCACTGTAAGTATGAATGATGTATGCAATAGTAAACTATGAAGCCTTAATTTCCTGTTAATGAAGTGATTGTCAACATTTTAAATGCTACCAGAGATTAGGTCATACAAATAAAACTTCAGTTCTTGCTTGGGTAAAAAAAAAAGTGGATGAGGTGGGCCAAAGAGCAATTCCCCCATTGTCCTTTTTTTGCCATTAAGTATATGTTCCTACATTTGATGATTTACTGTAGAAATAGCCCATTTAGCTTAATTTAAAAGCTGATTTTAATTTTAAAATAACCGTAGTGTTATTCTTCTTTAACACAGAAACTAAGGAGATATTCTATTGTTACATATGAATAAAATGTGAAATAAATCTAAAATATGTTAGATTTAAGTACTACCAGAGAAGACTCTTGCCTCTTGAACTTTCTTTACCATGCACTAGTTACCTTTCTGTCCCCATTGTCCTTTTTTTGCCATTAAGTATATGTTCCTACATTTGATGATTTACTGTAGAAATAGCCCATTTAGCTTAATTTAAAAGCTGATTTTAATTTTAAAATAACCGTAGTGTTATTCTTCTTTAACACAGAAACTAAGGAGATGTTCTACTGATACATATGAATAAAATGTGAAATAAATCTAAAATATGTTAGATTTAAGTACTACCGAGAAGACTCTTGAACTTTCTTTACCCTGCACTAGTTGCCTTTCTGTATTTTGGTTTGGTGTAGTGAACTGGATACTATTTAAAACAGTCTTTCTAAGAGCATAGGGAACATACAAATATTCAGCTTTATTGTACTTAACTGGGTAGGAGTTTCTGTCCTGAAGGCAGGAAGCAGTTTAACTGTGGCTATAATTGCCTGCTTCAGTTTCAGCTGTTTCTTACTGGAACTGCCTTCATTTTCACCAAAACCTTGTGAATATTTTGGTCTGAGGCTTCAAATATCCCATCTTAATAAATAGCCCTAAAACGCAGAGAGTGCTGTTCCTCACTCTTTACTGCATTTCTCTGCAACATGGTTTTGGTTTTTAATGTTTTGGTTAATTGTAATAAAAATTAGACCATTAGAGTTGGTTAGTGTATGCTTTTACTGTTGTAAAGCTTAACATCCTCTCTGAAGTGCTAAGATACACCACTTTTATGACCCATTAAGAAATTTTCTTAATTATTACATAATTACAGGATGAGTTGGACTGATGGCTTCAAGCTCTTTGGTCTGTCATCTCCTCCTACTCCTTTTGCTCACCTTTATGTACCCTCTGCAGAAAATAAATGTTTTGTAGGCATCAAAAATATTAATCACAGGGCAATCATTTATTTTTCCTGAAGTATTTTTACCACAAAGTCATGCTTCTCAGTGATTGTGGAAAAACTGCCAGTAGAGTGACATGGAGAAATGGATTACTAAATAACAAGAAAAATGATCATTCATTTTCAGAACCTTCTGAAAAATGTCTGCAAACTTGAGGGGTGCACAAACGCTTCAGTTTGTGGATCCAATCCCAGTAGAGGCAAGATAACTGCGTTTTGAGATCAGCTTTTTGAATTTTTAACCATAGGTGGCAGTATATACCAAAATTAAAGAAGGGTAAACTCTTAAAATTGTGTTTTCTTCCAACTAATTTGTGGGGTGGCTTTAATTTTAAAGGCTTGAATAATGAGCTTTAGTAAATCAGTTCAATATGTTCATATTACATGATGGGAAGGAAAGTGATGCTGTTGTAGTCTAGTACATGGAAGGATAAAGAATCATGAGGTGGAAAACTTAAAATGTGATTTTGTAATTGGTACACAGTTTCTTTAATTTCTGCTATGCACTGACAAGAGAGTGAACAGGAGTCACTTTTAAAAAATTGATTGGCATCCCTACTTGTTTCAATCAACAGCAAATTATTTTTGATGTCCATAAAACAGATTTCATAAGATGGGCTGCTGATCTTTCTAACATGAAGTGCTGGGTAGATTTTATCAGTAGCAGCTTCAAGTTGAACTTTAGAGAACCTTTTCAATTTTTTTTTGTGTAACAGTTGGCCCTAAACTGTAAGACTTACTTAAAACATCCCTGAACGTATTCTGTGCTTTGAAGATATATTTTTTTCAGATTTTATTGGTTTCAAAAGTCATTCCACAGATGTATCCTGTTTTGTCTCGGGGTTTTATTGTTAAAAGCATCTGAACATAAGACATAGTGATTTTTGTTCTGGCTCGGAGTCCTCTGAAAGCCCAAATCAAAGCCCACCTAACCATCCCAGACTGAGATGACTCTCCTCCTTTCTGGAATGGCTCTTCAGTGAAGGAGTGATGCCCTATTCCTTGTAGCAGGCTGGTCCCTATGTAGACCCCATGCCTGTGAAGGAAGAAGACCAGATGTTTGCCCTCTTCATTCCAACAGGTTCAGCCACACAACCTCTGTCTTGCAGGTGGTGCACTAACTAACAGGATATGAACCTTGGTTAGGGACATTTTGTACTCTTGATTAAAGTTAAGTCCAGTATGCATTAGGCTAGAAAAAAATCAAGCTGGGAAGAGCCTGTTTCAGTGATCAGAGTTAGGAGACAGACTGAAAGAAACTACTCCTTGGTCAAAAACTTGTTTTCATTCCTG
>NW_008623473.1:0-20680 GCF_000691845.1 Merops nubicus | reverse complement strand
TTCTGCACAAAATGGATGAAAAATTACAGGGGTTTTCAGACTTAAATACTTCCTTTCTACTTGCAGCAGGGCATCTACCAGCAGCATCTGTCTCATTTACCTTTCTTCTGATAGTGTTCATTTGTATTTTATGCCAATCACAATCTTGGGAATTAACATACTGCTGTGTTGCTCATTAGAATTAGTATTTGTATCCCTTTTAACTTAACAAATTAAATGTAAGCAGTGTTTTTACAATTCTGTAATAAATATTACAAATCTCTGTTTATGCTACACTGGTAGTCCTAGAAAATAATTGATTGTTTTGAGGTGTAGGAAGGTTCATGACATCTCAGAAAGACAGTTTATCATAGCTGAACTGTGAGGATGTTTCAGATGACAAAATGTATTGCCTGCTGTACAGAAAATGATAGGGTTTGGATGCTTCAAAGTTTCTGTAATACAGAATGTATTCCGTTTTGGGAGTACAAGAACTCTTGTTTTCCCTATTAGGACTGGAGAAAAGGCTGGATGACTGAATGGTGATGCAAAACTGTGTCATGAACTTTAGCAGTAACATGTTTTCCACTTATTTTGAAAAAAAACTACCTGCTCATACAAAGGCTGTGTTACCATTTAGGAAGTCTTCTCTACTGGCTTTCTCCTATCTTTATAGTGGTAATTTTATCCAATTAATAATAAATATTTCAGTATCCACAAAACATATAAAATACAGTGCTGCAATACATATGTTGTTAGTTGTCTGCCAATATTGTTGGCTTGGGCATTCAGTGTAGCATTTTACAGTTATATGTTAACTGTATGTTTTGTTCTAGTGTATCATCTTTACGGTTGGCCTACAGAGATCTTGACATTAAAACAAGAGAAGAAAAGTTAAATCTATCTGGTAAGAAGAAAAATGAGTTGGAGAGACTTGGCATAGGATTTGGCAGCAACAGAAGGTGTGTGAAGTCCTATAAACTATTTAAATCATTCTGTGGCTTTGTGCAGTTATCCTTCATTTTACTTAGGAAATGAAAAAATATACAGAAGTGTGTTATGAAAACAATATCATCAAAGGATCTAGTATTTGTCAGGGGGAAGGGGCAGGTTGCTTCTGGTAGGTTAATGCCTGTCTTGCAGATTAGAACTTAAATCTAAATTGTAGGGTGTTGCCTCCATTAGTTGACTGAGAGGAAGGTGGTCAGGATGTTTTCAGTGAACAGTATTGAGCTAAGTCTAGTCTTTTTTTCTTGCTGAAAACATCACATTACTGTGTTTTCCAGGTGTTGGAATGGTGGTGTGTGTGTGTGTGTGTGTTCAGAAGTGTGTCCTGTAACTACTCTAAGAGAACTATAGTTGAGTTTTCCAGGGCTACTTTTTTTTTTTTAATCCCTCCTTTCTTCTTAAATCTTTGCATAACTTGGACTTTAGAAGCAAGCTTCAGAAACTGCATTTGGGCTTTCATTTCTTGGGGTTTTTTTTGGTTTTTTGGGTTTTTTTTTCGTGTGAGCTTTTTCATCTCTTTACATGCTTATTTTCTCCCTGTCCCCAGTGGCATTTCTCACTCGGTCACCTCAGATATGCAAACAATAGAGCAGGAAACACCTGCAATTGCAAAGCCGAAGAAAAAGTACATCGATGATGCAGAAGACTCATATTTCTCTTCTAGTTCAAGGTAACATACAAGCTTTTTATTTTGAGTGGGGATAGAAGTATATGCAAGTTACTTATTCAAACATACACCATATATTTGGAACTTAAAATCAAAACAGAAGACAATCTGACGTATCTACACACCTAGCATATTTTCAGGGGACATAGGAACTGGAGAAGCTGTGAAATAGTTGACCCTGCCTGGATGACAGATGTATTTATAGGGAAGAGGAGTTACTTTTTTTGAGGAGAAAGTAGTCTGAGTTGTGTTTACAGCTTTTGTCTTGTTCAGGATCTAGTCTCTACTTGCACAGGCAATATCCCTACAAGTTTTTATTTACTGCATACTGAATCCAAGTAATTTTTTGTCAGGATGACTTGTGTATGTTCTCTTTTTTTTTCCTTTTTTTTTTTTACCTTTCTTGTGCCACTGTCTTCAACTTTTAATTTAAAATTAAACAAGTATTGAAGTCTGATACTAGATATGCTACAGTTGCACCAGTCTTTTAACTGGACACATGCCAAATGCAGAACCTAAATCTTCTTGAAGTATTGTGTGTTGGATGTATTGTGTAGATGTCTGCAATCTTATTTGATAGACTTTTATGTATTGGAATTTAAATGTAAGCAAAAAATAATTGACAAATTTTTCATCATAGTATGAATGCAATGCATGTTATAGAATACTGTTGTTGGGAGGGAGAAATAAAATAACAAGTCCTACAGACAGTAATTGCAATGAAACAGCTGCTTATGGACTGACAGATAGAAACAGATGTTGCTTTTGTAAACTGACTTTATTGGTTTGGTCCTGCAGAAACATGAAAAATTGTACCTAATTACTTGTAGATGGACAAATAAAAACACAAAGGCTTTTGTGTCATTACTTTGTAGTGTAATCACAAAATGCAAATGTCATACCAAGTAAACTGGCAGCAGTCTTGTAAAATAAAATTTATCATTTCAGTGCTTCCTTATTTGTTCCTTGAAAAGAACTGTTACTGCTCTCAAATTATTCATAAGCCTGCTAGTGGGCAAAGCATAAATTATGGAAGAGGCTTTTTAATGTGATTTGTTTCCATGAAGAAGTTTAAAGAAGATGAATTGTAACCTGGCTGTTCCCAGCTCTTGTTCTTCTAGTTACAGCAATAGTAGAATCTAATTGGAGTTCTAATTGCAGTTGGTATACAAATTAATTCTCTTTAAGGAAAGTCTAAAGCCAGATTATTAGGCTTGGTAAGGTTTGCAAGGTGGTCGTTATCCCTTATTCCAAGCTGTGACTTAGAAATTGAGGTAAAGTAATCTTAATATCATCTTAGTATATGCCAAAGAGTGCTGATAAGTAGCTCTAAATTAAGCAAGCTAAATGTTCAAGGTTTAGGGATATAATTGAAGCCTTTCAAAATCCTTGGATTTAGATTTATTTTTGCTACAATTAATAAAATCTTTATTAACATAAACACGTCACATTTCATTTCCTGTTAAATGCAGTTTTTCTTTCTCCCTCCACCATCCTCCCCCTGAATACTGAAGAAGTACTTTGCAAAGTTCTGAAAATACGAGAGGGAAGGATGGAGAAAATAGCTTGTTTTATTCAGGGTCTTGTGGGCTCATCCCATGGTTTTGATGGCTAATGTGGGATTGGACAGTTTCGTATTCATAAATGCCTTGTTTGTTATTGCACATCCATATGGAACTTCTAAAGATTGCTGTGGCTTCTTCATTAGGTGGGCAGGAATAACAGCATTGCTTCCTTGTAGGTTGGATTCTGTGCTTCTACAGCCTGCTACCATAGGAATATATGACATAGGAACTCAGAGGTCAGGCCAAAAGAAAATTACCCTGGTTGTAGGAAAGCATATAGTGCCTTGCTGTGTTTCTAAGCTGATGTAAAGGAGAGAATGAAGACTTTGAAGACCAACTGCTTTCTGGTGCTGTACTACTATTGTCTAGGAGTTTCTGCCTCCCTGTATTTTGCTTTTTTTGTGTTGCACTGAGAACCTAAGCTCACAGGAACAGTGACAGATTGAGTTGGTATAGTGATATGCCCCAAACAGTGGATTCTGTGATTTTTTTCCTTTCTTTGCAACTTACATCTATGACTTTTCCTTTGGATTTTTCCACCTGTATTTAAAAGGTGGAGGGAGTAAGAAGCCTCACTTATCAGGAAAAAAATACCTTCAAGAATCTGCTGGGTGGAATCTCCACTCTGTGGGGTCAGATTGTGAAGATGGAGATTGCATTGCAGTAAGCCTTCTCTGCTCAGGGCACTAAATACACTTCCCTGTGCCTGTGAGGAGAGAAGGGGAGACTCCTGCTTTTTGTAGAGGTTCATTCCAGATCCATCCCTGCTATTTTCCATGTGTAGTGTCGGGAGGCTTTGCTGCTGAAGCTGTCACATTTCTCATGAACTACGAAATGTGTCCTGATTATTCACAACAAATCATGGAGAATATATTTTAAAGAGTACTTTTCACAAAATACAGATGCAGACATTAATATCCTGCACTTTTTCTACTGAACTATTCCATTCTGCTAGCCTCCTGTCATTTTGACCATCTTACTTCCTGTCCTGGTCATATCAAAATTTTAAGAAAGTTTATTTAACCACAAAGGGAAATACCTGATCTTGGGCATTTTGGTTGTGGGGGGTTTTCTGTAGGATTTTCCATATATGTTTAGATATGTGTAGATAATCAAAGGAAAAAAGGTCAAGATAATGTACCACCAGAATGAACAAACATGTTTAATTTTTTTCCCCTTTGTTTTCCCTGCAGTTTTGACATGCAAGAGAAGATTATTAAATTAAGACTCTTAAGATATATATTCTTTAGCCATTGTTTTAATAAAGCATTATACAAAGCTCAAGAGGTACTTAATATCAATATTTGTATTCAAAAAAATATACAGATCCATGGATAAGGGCTTTGCTTACTGTTCTGAACTATGTTTGTTGATGCCTCAGAAAATGGGAGCAGATTCTTTGCTTGCACAGCTTACAGTTTGACTCCTATGGAACTGTGAGATTAGCCACTATCAGCTCCTTTAGAAAACTTTGTCCCATGTGGAACCACAGCACCTTTTGATGTCATAGGTTAGTTAGGTGCTCTTGGATCTTTGGGATCCTTGAAGTGCCTTGAAAGTTGTGCTGGCTTTTTTCATAGCTGGTATCTTAGCATGGAATGTCAAGAGCACAAGGCCTTTATGAGCAAATTGCCTTGTAGGGTTGTCATAGTGCTTTGCTTGAGGGTCCATCCTGAGGTTTTCTTAGGGTTGCTTACTATAGCAATATTTATCTAACAATATAACTTTCCCACTTTTTCAATACTTTTTAATTCTTTTATTTTAGGTACTACGATTCTTCAGATTTGAGGAGCAGCACTTTCTCTAAATGGGATGACAACTCAGATTCTTTTTGGAAGAAAGAAAATAACAGTAGAGATGTTGATGTAATGTTAACTTCAAAAAGTACAGGATTTTCAGACAGGTATATATAAAAAAACAAACAAACAAACAAACAAAACAAAAACACAAACAAAAAAACAAACCTATTTTTGTACAGAAAGCCCAAACCTTTAAAGTGTGTTTTGAAACCTGGTCACAGGAGTGGGTTTTTATGTCTAGAAGGAGAATTTGGCAATGACTTTCAGCAGCAAAGGACTTCCTGACTGTATTTCTTTTGTAAGCTGTAAATTTTTGTAAGCTGAACATTATTTGCATTATAAGCACTTGTCTGTTTTGCTCAGTGTTGTATAGTTCATGTACTGAATGTAGTTTCCAAAGCATTTCAGCAAAAAAAGTAGTAGACAAAAGATGTGGAGAGAAACTCAAATATTTGCACTGTTCTGAGAGCATACTTGCTTTACTTGCTTAATTCATTGCCTAATGAACCAAAGAAAATCCAGTTACCAAATGGATGAAACTGCAGGGTACTCAGCTTTTAGGATGAAGGTATTAAAGGTACTTGCAAACAACAGGTCTAATTGCTGTGATGGTAAAAAATGACCATATTTTTTATTTTGACAACTGTGTTTTTATCTTTGTACCCAAGTGGAAAATGTAAGAATATTGGGGTTTGTGTGCTCAGCTGGTGCTTTGTGATTCTGTCCTTCTTTAGAACCGTTTTTAACTTACTTGTAAAATGCAGTTTGTGCACTTAGCTACAACTTTATTTTGTTTTTCACAAACATATTCTGTTGTTTCTTAAAGAGTGCACCAGTGATGCATATTACAGAAAACAGGGTTTCATGTCTGTAATACTATTGCTTCCCTATTGGAGTCCATTTACTTAAAACAAACAAACCAACCAAAGGCAAGTGTTGAATATGTATATTTGATGTGGAAGGCAGTGACAGTTAATGGATGTTGAATGTTTTCATGCTATTACATTTAAATCTGAATTTTCTTGTGCTTTGGGGTTTTTGAGGTTTTGTAGAAATACCTGGTCTCTTTCCACATAATGTCGCTTGCTTTTTAAATGAACTCTGAAAATAAAGGTACAAGATTAATGAATTTAAGTACTATATGTTCATCATCTTGTAAAACTGCCACTGAAATTTTATTTGTTGCTGTATCAACTTAATTATGTTATTTTTTTTTGTCCTGGGTTGATACTGATTTAATTTTTATTTGGAAAAAAAAAAAAAAACAACACTTATACTTTTAGTCTTCACAAAACAAAGATGACAGTGCTTCTTGTTTCATTTATTGCATTCTGTCCTGATCTAAATAAAATTTACACTCACTAATGAAGTTTATTTTTCTTTTAGGCCTGCGTCTCGTCGTAAGCCTGAATATGAACCATCTTTAAAAACAGATGAAGCACAAAAAAAATTTGGCAATGTAAAAGCCATTTCATCAGACATGTATTTTGGAAGGCAAGATCATGCTGATGTAAGCAGAAAGCAGTGATAAATAGTTTTGAATGTTAAAATATTCTTTGACTATAAACAGAGTGTTTTGTATAAAGAGATGACAATAAATAGTTAAACTGGTAGAATTAATAAGCTTTTAGAATTAAGTCTTCTTGAATATTTGTTTAATTGAAATGTACAAGTTTCTGATAACTCATACAGCTTAATATTTAATTTCAAGGAGTTGTAGCTGCATGCAGGACCTTGCCTCCAATATCATCATTCTTTGGTAGAAGTGGTAGACTGTGATTCAGCTGTCTTTTATTCTTCAAAGAATCAGCCTGGTGTTGGGTGAAGGTTTACTTAATTTCTTCTGAATACCCAAACTGATGCCAACCAGCCACTGTTAAAAAGCTGTCCCCTCTGTGTTTGTTACACAGAAACATTATTACTATTATAAGGCTAACTAGGCAGAAATACTGTTCAACAAAGGACATACAATGGAATCAGCCTAGAAATAAAAAACAGATTAATATTGTGTTGCCTTTTGAGGGTGAGAGATCATTTTTTAAAATAATGAAAAATGAACAATGTACAGAGTAATGTAAAAAAATTTAATCAGCATATTACCATTCAGGGGGAACTTAGAAAAAGTTGAATTAAAAGCATCATATGATTAGAAGGGTTAACATGATGCTTACTGCAGTGCTCTTTCCTTAACCTACCCAACCACTGCATTTCACTTTTTGTTGTTGTTTTCAATGGTTGCATGGTTTTTCCAGCAGTTTTAGGGTACCTAACAGTAAGTAGGTCTCTTGGTGTTGCAGTGATAAATGTCACTCTGGTAACTCGGAAATGAGCTGCTGCTGACAAACACATATCAGTCATGCAAAAACTACAAAATGGGGATAACTTTCAGAATAGTCAACTTCAGCTGGATTTGTATGTTCTGAAACTGTATCTGTGATCTTGTGAATTACCTGACATGACCTTGACAGGTGACAGCACACCATTACAATACTTTTCTTCTCAATCCTTTTCCAGTATGAAGCAAGGGCTCGACTAGAAAGGCTTTCTGGAAGCTCGTCTATAAGTTCAGCTGACTTGTTTGGAGATCAGAAAAAACAACCAACAGGTACATATTGAGCAGAGTGAGAAGCTCTCATGCAGTGGATATGCTCTCGTGCTCTGCTTCTAGTTGCACTGTCAGCTCACTGTCACTGTATTCTGCAAAGAGTGTGTAAAGTACAGTATGCACTAGCATTGACAATAGCTCAAACAAGTGTTACAGGTGTAGTCATGATTTTTTTGTATAAGTGGTGGGTTTTTTTGTGCACTAGCATTGACAATAGGTCAAACAAGTGTAACAGGTGTAGTCATGATTTTTTTGTATAAGTGGCTTTTTTTTTTTGTATCTTCAGGTCAGTAAGTTCAATATACTGTTTTTTTTATGTGACTTGTTGCAAATAATAGAGTAATAAAATAGTAACTAATTTTTATCGAAGGAAAACTGTGGTATTTTGTTATAAAAACAAATGAGTTGACACTTAAATTGACTACCAGGTACATTTTTTGAGAAGTCATGGTAAGTAATATATATGTGAAAATAGCTGTCATAATAATATTGGTTCTGAGAAGAATCCTTGATAAAATGTTAGTGGCCTTGAGATTCCCATGTAATCTGTTGCACGGCGTATCCATTCATCATGCTGCTTCTAACACTGGTCGTGCCAAATTATTAAGGAAATTTTTCAATTGGTTTGGCTTGTTAAAAGATTTCTTGGGACACATTACATTGGAGAGTATGGTTCATCAAATTAGAAAGGAAGAAAGATTAGATTAGATTAGATTAGATTAGACTGACGGAAAAGTAGCTCCTTAGGCTATTGAAAATCTCATGTTTTCTTTCCAACACCCTTTTTGGATAGAGCAAAAATGTGAAAGAGAAACAGTAGGAATTACTGGAACTTTTTATTGACTTGACCAGTTTGGTTTCATACCTTAACTTGTGAAGAAACAGGAGAAAAAAATTATTGAAGAACTTGAAATCTGTGAGTAATTATATAAAGATACTGGAAAACAGTATGCAGCATCTGATTTTACTTTGGAAAAGTTGGAGGGGAAAAAAAAAAAGACTGTTCAGTTTAAATCCCCTGAAAGGGAGTTTTGGATACTCTGGCTGGCAGAGAAATAAATCCTGTTATCAGTTACTTAATCTGGATTTTGAAATGCAAAAAAAAATATGTATATATATATATATACAAACTAAGGAGGAGAGGAGGAGACAGCAGCAGAAATTAAAGACAGCAGCAGCAGAAAAATCACAGTAACTTACTTCAGCCACTTGAAAAGAGTATTTGCAACATGGTGTCCCAGCTGTGCCTGAAAAAGATGTGGGGAACATAAGTAAAGAAATGGTGTTCCTTTATGAATTTGTAAACAGTGTTTTCAACAATACATGGGATTGTGATAAGTATTATTTTGTTACCTTTCTGTTGTTAGCTAGAGCTTTCTTCATACTTCTGAATCTTCTTGCATATAAATTATTTTATATGGTTTAATTTGTGTAATGTGTGGGGCTTTTGCACACTAATGAATAAGAGCGTGAACTAGGAGAAGGTAAATAGAAGTTAAAGATGAGGCAAATTGTGGTGTGTATATTTACACACCCATATGTAGGTGATAAATTCTCTCTGTATTCTGAGTCAGGGTACTTGGAGGCATTCTGTCATGTTGACTGTGTGTATGTGCATTGTGCACACGTGGTTATCAATTGCTGATTAATGGGAAATGTTCCTGGGTTGTGTGAGGGAATGCAGAAATTGCTAATAATGGGATGAGGACACATGCCTGCCATTAGCCTTTAATTACTCTCTGACACTGGCATGTAAACCAACCATGTAAATTTAAAGTTATAGTACACAGACTAAACTTCTGCTCAATTTTGTGGGTTGTTACCTGCTCTGAAATAATCGTGAGGAAATAATACACCAGGAGGTATTAGTTTGTGTAACATAAATTCACACACTAGTCAATTTACAGAATCTTCCTTTCTTGCATGTGTCCTCCTACACTCCCCACCTCACAGACTGTCTTTTGACTGGGAGAAATTTTACTGCACTAATAGCTTGCACAATGTGGTGCTGAATTAATGCCAAGGCTATCATTAGTTCCCTTAAAAGAAAGGTAATCAGGAGACCGGAGGCTGGCAACAATAACGCTGCTGTAATTCTGGGGTCCTTGCCAGGGTAAAGTGTCCTTTGAATCTGAAGTTGTCTTCATGAGAGTTGCTGAGATTTTAGGATAGAACAGTTTGGGGATGCTTGCTTATGTACAGAATTCTGTAGGAACTGTTTACTAAAAAGAAGGAGAAATGCAGGAAAATGCATTTACTTTGCATTATTGCAGATCTATTCCTTATGAAAGATGGCATGTCAGATAGCTGACTTGTAGATCCTGATTTTGAAGGAAATCACAAGTAAAGGAGTGGCTTTCCTGTCTGATTTACAAGAAGTCCTTCAGACAACCATACATAACCAGAAAAACATGACAAAATTCAGGTGGCTGAGAACTGATTAGAGCTTTTCTCAGTTTTTTTATATCTGCAAATTTTATTTCCCAAGACTGACCTTAATAACAGAAATGCTGAAGCATTTGCAAAGTGGAACAGATCATAAGGAAGTTTAAAATTACAGTTCTAAAGTAGGACTTTGTCAGTGACAGGAAATTTTGGAAAATCATCTATAAGAAGTATGCCCATGCATTATAGAAACAGCTACTAACCAACTTTAAAGAATGTAATGGTAATTTCTCTGAATGTGACCGCGTCTGCCACTACAAACAGCCACTTAGCTTAATTAATCAAATGCAGCAATGTCTTTCTCAGCCTGCTTACAAGGCAGGTGCCTTCAGTTTCCTGTGAAGAGAGGAGCTGCAGATTCTTTCTCTTCCTTCTCCACCTCTGTTCAAAGAGGGGAGGAAAGAGAAGGAAGGGCTGCCGGTGTGTGGCCGTGGTCTGTGCCGAGTGACAGCTGTGAACCTTCTCCAAGGTTCAGTGGCTGCTCACAAGGTACTGGTTGTGTCCTGACTGGTCAGGACTGTCAGTTGGCTGCGTGTCTAAATGAAGGCTACAGATTGCATTCTCCATTTTGAAAATTATCTCTTTGGGGATGCTTCCTCCCAGGAGCCCCATTTATTCCCAACATACAGTTCCGTGGTGCTGTTTTACTGCCACTTGTGCCTTTCACAGTACTAGGTACTTAATATTAAGATGTGCCAGTAATTCTTTTCACAAATGAGTGGGTGATTGTAATTATTACTGTGTTAATACTTACACTGTTAGTTTTGAAACATCTTTGATTTCTGTTAACTTTAGGCCTATAAAATTTCCTAATAGCAGTAGAGCTAACACAGGCAGAGCTATATTGGCTTTAGGGGAGGCTGGATTGCTAGCTTTGTTCTGGAGTTTCAAAACTTATTTACCTTTACTGTAATTTCTGTAGAACTTTCCAAGCCTCAGGTGTAGTAATGCAAAATATACATGTATATACAGCATGCAAAGCATACCTATGCATGCACACAGATAGGGCTCATCACTTCAGCCACCACTGAAGTGCCTTCACCTTTAAATTGCAAGCTAATAACGGCTGTTTAGGCTACAGGACAAGTAATGCTGCACCAGACTGAAAGTGCAGAATAAATCATGTATTATCCAGACATTAATTGCTCATCTGGAAATACAAAGTGTAGAAGATGACAGTGTGGGTGGAATTATGAACAATTGAAAAAACATGGAAACAAAGATGCATTTAAGAAACTTGAGATCCATGCTTAGTTTTTTACAGCGTCGGTCAGATATTGATAGTTAGTGCTTCTAGTACTATATTGTACTTTGGGTGGAGAAAAAGACTGCTTTTAGTGTAAAATTCTCTTTTCTTCCTCTCTGTGTGTGTGTTTTCCTTTTAGGAAACTACAATATTACAAATGTCTTGCCTTCAGCTCCTGATATAGCTCAGTTTAAACAAGGAGTGAAATCAGTGGCTGGAAAACTTTCGGTACTTGCTAATGGGGTCATGACATCTATACAGGTTAGTAAAACTATTACCATATATTGAAGCCCCAGTTCTTGGAAGCACTGGTCAATTTTCTCTAAGTCTTTAAGAATTAAATTCCTATTTATTTTGCAAATGGAAGTTATTTCAGTGGAAAACATACTGATGTACACTTGTTTTTTTTTTACTTTTCTAGGATCGATACGGTTCGTAACATCTTTTATATCAACAGAACTAAGTACACTAAAGAAGGATTTCTCTTCAGATATAAAAGTGATCACACTGCTGATTCGAATGAAGGTTGCCTTAACACTGTTGATGTTTATTCCTTGTGCCAGCATATTTGTTCCTGTGTGCAGCTTTCTGGCTCAGCCTCTTCGTACTGCTCTTTAATCTTCACAGAGCAGAAATCTTGTAGCAACTCATTCCATCTGCATATGCCCCACCCCCTTTACAAGTCTTGTATTTCTTAATGACCTTAATGTTAGATGTTGGAAGCTTTATTACTGGTTTCAGCTGTGAGGCAGGAAGAAGAAAGATGGATAAATATGTACGTTGGAAATGAGGCTTCCTAATAGAAACCTCAGTGCAGTTGCATCCTTACTTGCCAGATATAACTTGTCTTCTGACTTATGAACTGTGGAGAAAAAAAATGTAAACTAAGCATATGCTGAGGTGGTATTTAGTGGACTGTAGCAAAATATAGAATTAAGTTAAACCTGTGCTTGTCAGGAAATAGCAGCTTTTGCAGTCATAAATTGATGTGCATTAAAATGATGGGGGATTAGTGTTTTAAAACAATGTTCCTGCTAGAAAATTGTATGCTTAGATGTGAGGTATGAAGACAACAAGATGTGGTGTATTGAATAGTGGATTTCATCTTGTGGAAACTATTTATTCCTAGTTTTGAAAGTTACAAAAATCTGCAATAGAGTATCCTTAAGTGCTTTTTAAAAATCTGTATTGTGTACAAATTGAAAAAAAAATTAAAATATATAAAGGGCCTAATAGACTAGCTAATTAAATACTTGTTAAAAATGTTTAGAACCATCTTAGTTTTTTGATAAATTATGAAATATTGAATGAGGAAATAGTCAGGCTGTGTTTTAGACAGTCTAGATTTGTGATGACATCCTGTATAAAAATGACTGTAAACTTAAGGGAAAAAAAAACTCAATTTTTTTTTTTTTTTCATGAGCTCAAGCTATTTCTGTTCTGTAACTTTATTTCTTAATTCAGATTTGTAAACTACTGATATCTAATAAAAACAATTGATATAAACTCATTTTTAAATTATATTTCTATGTGCAGACACCAGTCTCCAGCTTTCTAAATATTGCCATGGTCTGGTAAAAATAGCCTTTAATTTCAATTAGTGAAACTAGCCTCCTTATTAAATTGCTAGAGTGATTTAGAAATCAAAAAATGAAGCCTGGGATAGAAAATAAGCTACTGTATTGAAATACTGTTAACAGTATAGCTGTGTTTGGTTTTTCCATTTCTGGCTGCCTCTTACATATAAATCTCAGTCCTGGTTACTTTCTCTTATGGCTGTTACATTTAGATTCATTAATCCAAAAAAGACCTTTAAGAGTGGTACAAGATAAGCATTCATTCTGCAAAACTGTAGAGCTTTACAGTTAAAGACTCAGTTTTTCTCCTTTCCCACCCTATAGAGATGGTTTTGCTGATATAAGAAGAAAACATACTGGTCAGGGCCTGCTTTGCTTTTCTCTAATTCCAGGTAATGATTCTCAGGATTTCAAACTACTCTTTCACTTAAGTGTACACACAATACTACATTTATTACAAGTAATAAGTGGTCTGATGATCAGAGTTGTGATATACCAACAGCATGTGGTGCCCTGCAGAAGGGCTGCTCCTCTCATAACTAGGCTGCACCTTCAGACATTTGTATATGGATGCAATTGCTTAAATTCAGGCAGTGGATGTAGTTCTGCCCCCTCCTGTATTTTCCCATATGTAACAATGTATGTGAGGTCACTTAAACTGTTATCACACAATGCACTGTTGTGTGTTGTGTGCATTGTTGGTGCATTGCTGCAATACAGTGAACCACTCAGATGGAAAAATAAAAGAAAAATTGATATTTTCAGTACAAAATAAGGAGATAGTCTAGGAGGAAACAACTATGGGGTTATCTTAAATGCCATAAAACTTGTGCAACACAAACAGACAAAGAAACTTTATCCTCTTTGCTGCAATCTGAAGATTACACCACCAAGTTCTCTTCAGCAAGAATTCAGTATTTTCAGGAATATCATGCAATTCAACATAAATTGGATTTGTTGTTGCAGATTTTCTGTGGCAACCTGTGTACCACTAATACGTTGTCTTGAGGTGATGGCTGGACAAATAGCTCTTGACCCCCATTACACCTATTTCTGACTTTAATAAACCTGTGAGTTTCACTGTGATTCATCAAACGGAGGTGAGGAGGCGTTGCCATGCACACTGGAAGAGCCATCTTGAACTCCTCTAGTCTCCTGGATGCCATCCTGGATGCCATGGCACCTCTGATCCTGGAAGATTTGATTGGACCTGATCAAAGGGAGAAAATTCTAAATCTAAAATGAGGTTTGCATTTTCTGCTTTCCTGGATGTCTTTTTCCTTTCCCCTTCAAACACATCTGTCAGTGTCTGGGTTTGGCAAGGATAAAGCTGGGTTTGACCTGGAGCTGGATGGGAGCTGTAGCCAGGCAGACAGCTGGAGGGTTCCTCCCTGCCAGGTTGCCCCGTGCCTGTGGCAGCAGGGCTGGGCTGGGTTCCAAGCCAGGGCTGCAGCCTGGAGCCCACGTGGTGATTCCTTTCCTTTGTTCTAGGTTTCTATACCTATTGTTACTGCTGTTTACTGTTCTTTCTGCACTGTTGTATTAAATTCTCCTTATCTCAACCCACGGGGGTTTGTGTTTTCCTCCCTGCCCTGGTGTCAGCATGGCAGCGAAGAACCCCCGGCTGGAGCTCCCACCCGGCTGCCAGTGAAAGCCAACCCTATCCTAGCCCCAGCAGCACACCTTGAAAGGGACTCTAGCCATAGAGCAGGATGTTCTCATGGTTCTTCTTCAGCTTCAGTTTCTGTGAGAATTTCCCTTCCCTTTACACGGTAAGCAATGTTGCTTTCTTCCCAGGAAGACAGGAGAATAGAGAAGTGTAGCCCTGCTGAAGCAGTCCAAGAAAGCCTTGTGGTGCTTGGAGTGTAAGTAGAGGATTGTTGTCCGTTCTGTTTGCAAACTACTCAAGAACAGTTTTGGCCTTTGGTGTGCAAGCCTCCAAGGGTGCACCTTCAACAATCTCCCTGTGTTTAGAAAGAAAAGGGAAGGAGTTACAGAGATCTTGGAACTCTCCACCTTCCTCTTGGCTTGCAGGTGCGTCCTGAAGCTCTGCAACACTTATTTCTTCATTTACAGCTTTGAAGTTCGTGTGGTCAGTGTAACCTTTCTGTTCTCTTGTCTCTAAAAACAAGTTTTTATCTTAAAGACAGCTGTTTCTGTATCTTAGCTAATGAGAGTTCAAATTGGTTTCTGGATATGGACATATGTTGCCATTAGAAAAGTTTTAGCATGCCTTGCCTGAGAGCTGGCTGGGATGCCAGCTGTGGGTCTCCTGTAGTGCTGCAGCCTCACAGGGCACCTAAAGCATCTACAAGTGGGCACCTGGATTGGACCCCACGTAGCTGCTTGTTCTGCCAATGACTAGGCCTAACACGAATGACACAACCAGCAGGAAGATGAACCAAGAGGTGGAATGTACTGAACACAAGAAGGACATTCCGTGAACGATTGCTGGGGGTACAAACAGATCAATTAGTTCACATGCAACTGACATTACCCACAACGATCCCAAAAAAGACATAACCCGACCAACAATAGGTGGTACAAGCAAAGAACCAAGGTTTCCCATGGATGGAATGGGAAACAGCCAGGTCAGGAAGTTGAACACATGAGATAAGGGTGGCCACATGGGCAGCTCTCACCCTCCTAGCCCGAGTTTGCAAAGGTCCAAGCTGACCTTTGTCAACTCACTGCGGGACCCCTGGGGCTCATTTCCCTTCTGGCTCTCCCTGCAGGCCCGGCCGCACCCTGGGGGGAAGCTATAAGGCAAACTCACCCCTCTGTATGAAGGGCTGTGGGGATCACCCATATGTCAACCTTAATTCAGGGCTCTGGGTTCAGACCCCAGCATTTCACTGCTGTACATTGAGCAATGTGGTTATCTACTCCCCACCATTTTATCTTGATGCCCTGTATGTTTACAGCAAGGACTCCTACATTTTCTCTTAACTGGGAGAGCAGTATTAGGGAGCCATGGCTTTCCTTGGTGGAGGGTTCAGAAAATAATTGCATTGTTGACAGGCTGGTTTAAGAAGACAAACAGCAGGGACTGTCCACGAGTCAAGGTGCAGAAGATTGAGATACAAAGGAGGCAGGTTTGGTGATGGGACGATGGAGATATTTCCATCTCAACACTGCAAGATCCTACAGAATGAGAACAGAAGATTCTGCAGTCTTTAGTCTGTAAGTCAAATTCTTTATCAGCTAATGAGCCAATCATTATAAAGCAGCATTTTTATCTGTATTTATAAATTGCTGTGGTTTTCTCCTGGTTTCTCTTACTGTAATGATTAAGGGGACAAAATCCTTAGGGAGAAGCATTTTGTGGATATGAAGACTGCTAGCAGAACAGCTTGATCAGAAGCTATATATAGATATTCCAGAATTAAATTACACTGATAAATGTGTTGCCATTTCATTACTTACCTCAGCCCAGTGCTTCAGAGGTTTGGCATATAGAGAGGGAAGGTGCTGACTGTGAAGACCCAGTTGTGTGACAAAACGTGTGTCCATAGCAGGGGAAGATCTAGAGAATGGTAAAAGGGAAAGGAAACTGAGATTGCCAGTGGAAATTTCATGTGTTACCCAAGCATACTCATCCCCCACAGTGTGCAATCATCTCTCACTGAGTCATGGCTCCACAGAAGGGCAGCCTGTGAAGCTCACAGTGCCTGGGCATGAGAGAATGCTTTTAACTCTGCACAGGAAACCCTTTTAAAAGCTGATGTAGAGCTGGATTTCTGAAGTATGCAGCCAGCCATTGGAGAGGCACCTGCTTTCCTTTTCAGTTTTCTCATAATGATAGGAATTTCTGCATTTCTTTCTGGTAATACATCATGTGTTCATAATGCCTCCTGTTTGTCTGACAGTTCTTTCCTGCTTATATCAAAATTGCTTGAGGTAGTAATAGTTCTTGATTAATGCAATTACGAACGTGAGCGATGCTGGGAGACCCAGAAGCATTAATAGGATGCTCTGGAGGCACACAGTTTGCACAAAGCTGGATCAATTGGAAGTGAATGGACAGTGTTGCATTTGTAATGAGCTGGGCTGAATGTATTTTCCAGTTCGTGTTTGTAGTTCCTTGTTTTCAGTACCTGAAGATGACAGTTGTGTTCTGTAATACCAAAGACCTCCCTCTTTTGTCGCAGACTCAAGAACAGTAAATAAAGGAAACGCAAAGCTATGGGTGAATTTTCTAGCTAGCATCATAATTAGCATTGATTATCCACCAAAGAGGAATTTTAATTCCTTTTTAAACACCACTTTTAATACCTGGTTGCAACAGGGAATAACTGATGTGGAACTGAGAGCCTTACTAAGACAAGGCAGATGCTGCAGCTTGTGTAATGGTAATCTAATGATGGGTTCAATGGTAGATTAAATTGGTACGTGCCTCTTTCCTGCTCCTGGGTCCCTGCCCTTCTGGGGCAGGTTAGAACAAGCTGAGTAAGAAAAAAACAAGCGTAGAGGCAGCACGGCTTTAGAGATGGGTTTGGTTTGGATGCTTTGATCATTTGGGTGAAACAGTGCTTCAGAATCTTATAGCTGCAGTAGAGGGTGGTGAACTGAGGAGCAATGCTGGAGTGGACTTTCACAGCCAGGTAAAATGAAGTCATGGCTTTGCTCACTGAGAGCGTTCCCAAGATTTTGGGAGTCAACCCTTCACAAAGAGAATGAAAGTGATCACAGAAATGTGGATTCATCCCCAGGAGAATGCTCATCAAGGCTGGCTTTTTCTCAGGGTAAAGATCTCTTCCTCTCTTCCCCAGTTTGGCCAAATTGAGAAATAATCCATTTCCTTTTTCTTCTGGTTCTGATTAACACAAAACTGCCTTAGTTTAAAAAACAAGCCAGTTTGTTTTCATAATTTTTGCCATCTGAAACATTGCTAAATTCAATGAGCAGAAAATGAGACTACTGACACGCCCCCCAGCTATTTCAGCTGCTTGCAAACTCAGGACAGCTTTGCTTTGAGCTGTATTTTAGAGGTTCTCCATAGACCTACCTGGCGACTGTTACAGACATTGAGACAAAATACTGCCATCATGTGTGAGGGAACTTTTCTGATGCCCCATCTTGCAAGGGCTGCTCTTTGTTAGGCTGAACTAAATTGTGGGCACTCAAGGAGCAGCATCCAGTTGTCCAGTGGATCTAAGGAAACTTGCACATTGGTGTCCTGCTTCCACAAATCCAACTGAAAATAAGATTTCTCTGCACTGAGAGAAATCTCTCCTGAGACATGCCAAGAGCTCCAGTTCACCCCTGAAGACCAATCCTGAAGGTAAGCATCACCACCATTACCTGGTTTGTGAAGGCCAGATGAAGAACACACACAGGCCATGGTAGTGTTTGCAAAACTCTTAAAGGCTTTCAATTGTCCTTGAAATGTGAAGGAAACCTGTGATTATGGATGCAAAGGGACAGAAGGCACATAATTATAAAGTGAATCCAAACATCCTGCTTTTGGGGTAAAGAAAAAAATATTGTGGCTGTAAGTTTCCCCTGAAAATGCTGCTCTTCTGCAAAATAAGTCATATCTGAAAGGAGAATATAGCAGAAGAAAAGAGGATTTGGGTACTTATGGGTAGAGAATAATGTTGACATTATTTGTATTCATTTTATTGAGTAGAAGGCCTTAAATTCTTCAGACTGACCTTAGTTACCAGCTGGCAGCAGAGGTGTGTCCCTTACTGCTAGGGGTGGGACAGGTGCTGGGTCAGGGAAGTGTGGGGCCACCGTGCACAAGGTGGTTCTGCCTTGCATGGCCTGCAGAGTTTGGGGGTGGGATGGGCTGTGGGATCCAGTGTTTGCTTTTATTCTTACAGCTAAGATGTTTATTAAGAGGTTTTCAGGAATCTTTCAACTTGGGTAATCTTGCCTGTGTTGGAGCTTAGAGCTATGAACTACTGTGGTCATTTTAAATGCTCAGTCAATTGGCAAAATAATTATTTAAATCACAGCATTATCATCTTTGTGTATCCAACCACACTGAAAAATTAAAGGAAGTTTTCTATTACGTGGTCATTTTAAATGCTCAGTCAATTGCTGAAATAATTATTTAAATCACAGCATTATTATCTTTGTGTATCCAACCACATTGAAAAATTAAAGGAAGTTTTCTATTATAAAGTTATTCAGTGGTTATCTTCTGAAATTCACTGTGTGGTGTGAAGATATTAAAGCCTTACAAAGTTCTTTACCCTTAGTCTGGAAAATGAATCAATTCTTCATCCTACTGAAGAAGGATTTGAGGTTAAAAAGTTGTTAAAAACATTAGCTATGCTAATTGATGAAAACCACTAAATGAAACCAGTCTGCTCTGATGAACAAACAAATTGAAAATCAGAGGAAACAAAATACATCACCAACATGCAAATAGCTAGGACATTTCTTTTACTTTATGACTTGTCAATGTTTGGAGGAAAAGTAGTAAAAATACATAAAAGCAATTAATGCCCCCCCCCCAAGGTACACCTTATTTGTATCTTTCATCCTACTGATATTTCTACTAAATTTCCCTGCCCAGAGAACTTTGTTCACATTGTGGCATCCACCTCTAATTCCTTTCCTGGGAGGGGAGCGAATTTTGTGAAGCCTCTTGTTTGGGCTGAGTTTTTGACAGCTGCTTGTTTTCTAAATGCAAATGCCAGGAAGCAATGGCCATGGCAGGAGGAGGGGGCTGTGCTGCTGAGGCTGGCTGGGGTTTTCTAGGCTACCCAGGAGGGAAGAAAGCCACTCCTGGAAGGGTGCACCTCGTCTTCCCTTCACCTGGCCGGAGCGATGCTAGGAGTGTCTGTCACAGGAGCTTTTATCTGGGTGCCACGGTGATGGGAAGACCTTGGAGGTAAGGATGAAAGACTTTGTGCTCTACCAGTCATTTGCAGCCTTTCCAGCAGCTTTTGCCCAGCCACCCTGGGCTTGTGTCCTCCTGCCTCCCTGCCCTGGGCTTTCTGTGACAGCAGGAAGACAGAACATGGAAACCTAGGACAGGGTGCAGGGCAGGGAAGGATCGACTGCTCACTGTCCTGGCCTGGGAAACACAGAAGAATGGGGCCTGAGAGCCTCCAGCCTTGAGCCAGTTTATGCCAGAAGTTGCTGGAGGGGTGACTGAGCAGAAACCCCCAAGGTGCACAGATGGACAGAAAGGAGTGGCAGGTGTCAGCCTGCCAAACTGGATCCTCATCTCCAGAAGCATGAGGTCCAGAAATGGTGTCACAGGCAAAAACTGGCTTTCACAAACTTTCCTGCTCATCCTCTTAACTTTACAAGCTCTTTATCCTTCCTAACAGGACAGTATTCCTGTGTCACTCAGAAATCTTACCTTCTCTGTTGTGTCTGCTTATGCTGCCTTCTCTTCTCCCACCACCTCTTTTTTCTGTCTAGACCTATCTGTGCTCATCTCTCTGCAATCATTTTTTCCATTTAGGTGATTCTAGCTTTGTAGCCTCTGACCTCCTGTTCTCAGCACTTCTATCACTTATCCTTTTCTGCTTTGTTTCTTTCTTCTCAAGTGATTTGCCTTTCAACTGTTTTTAACATGAAGGAAACCCTTTTAGGCACTGTTTGTATTTAGAGTGATTTGATTTCTCCCATTCTTTAACTAGACTAATACCACTTACTAGAAGCAGTTTTGCTTCTGTGCTCAATTTCTTTGTTTTCTGAGACCTAATAGACAAGTGCAAAAATTCATCATGAATATTTTTGTCTATGAGTTTTCTCAGACCCCAAGGCTGTTTCCACAGTGGGAGCAGGAGACCTCCAGCACATATTAGTCACAGTGACTTCC
>NW_008623472.1:0-309 GCF_000691845.1 Merops nubicus | reverse complement strand
TGGGGCTGTCATTGCCTCCCTGAGGACTCTGCGGGGCCATAGGTGCCCTCCGAGGAGCTATACGGGGCTCTAATTGCTCCCCCAGGGGCAATAGGGGTCTGTAGGTGCCCCCCCGGGGCTGTGTGGACTTTGGCCTCGCTGATGAATGATTCATCGGGGAGGGGAGGGAACCCCCGGCCGGGCATGCGAGGAGATAGAGGGGCTGGTGGAAGCACAGAGCCTCGTGCAAGATACACTCGTGCAAGGGAAGGCACTTGTGCAGGGGGGGCTCGTTTCACAGGTGGGGTTTATGCAAGAGGGAGCTTGTGC
>NW_008623471.1:2953-3174 GCF_000691845.1 Merops nubicus | reverse complement strand
GAACGCGGTAAAGGGGAAAACTACAGGAGGAACCGTATGCTCGCGGCTTCCAGAGGCATCGAAGATTCCAAAAAAAAGCCCGGAACTCGCCCAGAAAGGGCCACAACAATTTTCATTCCAAAAAGGGTCCCACTTAGTCCAAAGATAAAGGAAACGAAGGCTAAAGGCAAAGCCTCTCCTACTAGCAAGGAGAAAGGCAAAGCCTCTCCTATTAGTAGGGA
>NW_008623471.1:2396-2824 GCF_000691845.1 Merops nubicus | reverse complement strand
GTCGAAATCATCCTCACTTCAAAAATACCAGGAAGAAAATAATAAATTAAGAGCAACTTGGACTGATACACAACACCAGCTAATAGAGTGTCGTAAGAATCTTACCCAGATGCAAAAAACCTATACCAAACTGCAAGGAACCAATACCCAGCTACAAGGAACCAATGCCAAGCTAGAGGCTAATCTTAATATGGCCCTTGGGGAACTTGAAAAAGTAAGATCTGAGATCAACACAGTACAGACAATGATACAGGATATGCAAGGGAGTGAAAATACTACCACCCTACCCCAAACAGTAGGTGATGACACCATCCAGGAGCTGACAAATCAGTCCTCTAAACAACAACAGAAAGAGCAACAACAACCAGAGGAGCAACAACAGCTGTCTACTCCTCCTCCATCAGGGGCCCCATCGCCAGGACTCTCAC
>NW_008623471.1:638-2351 GCF_000691845.1 Merops nubicus | reverse complement strand
GGAGTCCCCACCACCAACAACACTCCTGAAGAAGCCTAAGGCTTCTCGTCAAACGAAGACAACTACTCCTGTGACGGTGTTGAAGCCACAAACTCGTCTTCAAACTGCAAGACAGCGCGCAGCCGCACAGGCGGTTGCTGGACCTCCATCCTCAGGAAGAGAGGAGAAGAATTCTTCAGGGGAGGAAGAAACAGAGAGTGAAGATCAAGGGGGAGTGATGCATAAGCAGGTCCGTCCGGTTAGGGTGACTACCGTTTCAGAAACATTGTCATTCAGAAACATTGTCATCAACCACCCCACAGGTGCTGAAGGTTAAAGAAAAATCGTACTCCTCCCTTGACCTAACTAAGTTAAGAGAAAAATACAACCGACACCAATCTAAAACTGAGACTGAATATATAATACGGATCTCAAACACTGGGGGCGATGATGCATATCTAACAGAGCAAGAGGCAACGAGACAATGGGAACAAGATATTGTGTTAACAACTGACGACGCCTCATGCAGAGGGCAACCTATTGTGTTGGCACTATATACACAATGTTCCGGGGGGAATACAATACTCTAAAGAAAAAAGATAATGTCAGCATTACAGAAAATACCCATAAGACTACAGTTTTACAAATGATATATGATCGCAAATTGAGACCTAAACAAAATGGTCCTATGAATATGAAAATGAAAGGGAAGAGACTGATTCCATTAATCCCTCTACTCCCCATACAACTACAGAATATCGTACTATCGATCCGTACCGACGTCAAAACAAAAACAAAAATTATTACTTGAAATCAGTTAACTACTCTACTATTGAATCATAATAGAATATGTAAGGACATTCCGAAAGAACACTCAAACAAACAAATTAATAAAGTCACCTATGCTGAGGTGTCTACGAGGCCACCTCAATCTCCTCCCCCTCCAAGACAGCACAAGAGATCACGGGGTGGGATTAAAACAGAAATGGGGAGGGAAGACACCCAGCCAGCCCTCCGGGGAGTTCGACAGGCCAATGAGGAAACCAATGCTCTAACAGGCCTAACTTATCATCTCTCCTGCCAGAATATACTCAGGGCGGGGGATTCACCATACTCAAGGCTAAGACCAGACGTATGGGGTTCCCTAAATCAATATTATCCCTGAACCACTCCCTTATCGGATTGTGGCAATTGATACAGAGCTGGCAGAAGAAATTTAGAAATACCCAGACCAATCGACAAAGACAATCTAGACAGCCTACAAGGCCTGGACCAAGATCAAACTCCCGGGGGAAGTCAACTAACAGGGGAAAATCAACCAATAGGACTGCCCAACAGGGAAACTAAGTAGCCCTCCTCCTACTAAAAAAAAAGAATTAGATCAACGACGGAGGAGGGTACAAACACAAATCCCAAATACAAACACTAACAACAATAATAATGATCCCTCAATTAAAGAAAAAATCATAGTGCAAATACAAGTAAGCTCCAAAACAACCTGGCTGCCAAAAGATTAACAAAATGTATTGAGATTAGTACAAAATAAAAATAGAGATTTGGAACTTAGTTATAGCGTTAAACCTAAACAATATCCAGTCACTTTTGTGATAGATACGGGGGCCCAAATCTCTACACTCAACACTTATATAACTGAACTCTGTGGTGTTACCGTATCTTCAAAACCGATATGTGTCAGTGGACCATTCGGTAATGCAGCCCTCCAACAAACGACCA
>NW_008623471.1:0-556 GCF_000691845.1 Merops nubicus | reverse complement strand
CAACTTGATATGGTGATGAACAAAAATATTCCATTTAATCTATTGGGAATGGATATTCTCCTGAGGCGGACCTGGAAAGATAAGAAAGATCATTTCTGGACATTCGGTACACTAACAACATTGATAAGATTACTCCAACAAACTCCCTGTTTACCACAAAATAAAATTACTAATGTAAAGCAATATTCCATTCCAATGACTACCAAAGAAGGAATCAAAGAGATGATCTCAGATTTAAGACAAAAAAACATTATTGTACCCTATCATTCACCATATAAGACCCCAATTTAACCTATAAAAAAACCAACTAAGAAATGGAGATTAACAGTTGTAACAGACGAGACTGTTTCTTATTTTGCCTTCTGGTCCGGCAATGATGGCCGGGCATGCCCCCACCACGGGGGCTGGGGTGCGAATGTTCTGGACGGTTCTGGAACTCGAGAGGGGAGTGACCCTCATGGGGCGGACTCAGCGAGAGGTATAAAAGCCGCTGGCTAAGCGCAAACACCCCTTCCCCTTCCTCCTTTAAGGACCTTCATGGGACTAGTGCGGACAG